>NC_133326.1:468074240-468169240 GCF_042186555.1 Aquarana catesbeiana | reverse complement strand
AATGACGTATTTTATTGGATATAACCAATAATCAACAAACGATATCAAAACGTGATCACGTGTAAAACAATAAAATCAAGTGTAGGAAAGAGTAAGGCTCATCCGACGCGTTTCGTCCACATGGACTTCAACAGGGGCATCAAACTCCTCTCCTACACTGTACAAATTTATATAAAAACTATGCCAATCATATGGCCAATCAGACACCAGCAATGGAGTCGTGACAAATCGACTCCTGATAGGAAAGAGGAATCAGCTGACTGCCTGGGACTCTCCAATGAGGCCACCCACTAATGGGGAAGGAACATATCCCTTGACCACTGGGGAATTCATAAGAATAAAGATAACAATCAAGATGATAGGGAGAGAACCCAAATGATCATGATTTCCGCAGTGCTGTAATCATCTGTGCCCACTCAGAGTTCTACAATACATCAGTACATTTGTCATAAAAGCATATACATAATGCCTAAATCCAGATTGTAAATGTGGGTATCCCGGGAAACATTATGCAGGTTATTAATGAAAGCCCCCTGTGGGTCACATGACCGCATCATTCCTAGCATGGCCAATCGTATTGCATACTGCACAATCCTTCTTATTGGATTTGTGTAGTAAACAGGAAGAACCACAGGGAAATGATCACATGACATGTCTGCTGACATAGTCACATGATCTCGAGAGACGAATCACGTCTCAATCACTAGAAGCCTGAGAGTCATGTGGCAACAAAGGAAGTCACATGCTCTCCTGTGGCCAATAGAACAGTCTTATATCTCCCACTCGTCCGAACTGTAAGCAGGGAAGGTAATTCCATCCACCACAGCCCGGAAGTGACGGATATAGCGGCGGGGACAACCGGAAAGACAGAAGAGAGAAAAATCTCTCTATCTCCTGGTGTCATGCTCTGAGGAGCTGCTCCATGTTAAATGTAAATGGCTGAACAATATGTTGAACAATAAGGATGAGAAGTGTATGTGCCTCCACTAACATGTGCAGATATATATACGTGTGCCGTAATAAAATAATAAATGATATGTTAAATGTAGGATATGTAGCAATATAAAAATGTGAGTGCATAATGTGTAAGACTATTTTTTAGTCAGCAAATGTAAATGTTCAATAAACAAAGCTCAAAAGCAGCAGACAGGGAAAATAGCATCCTCCCCACTGCATAAATGAGGATGGAATTGAATAAAATTCTGAAATTAAGTGTGGGGGCTTGAATCCCCAAATGTGCTAGAAAGAAGGAGAAAATTTCCCCTCGTACATGGTCACTATCCCATAGGGACATGACTAAAAAATAATAATAATGTGAGAAAGTGAAAATATAAAAATAAAAAATGATATGGAAATGTGTGTCCATCCAGTAATATTTAAATCTATGGACCTATAATCTGAAAAAATGATGATGAAAATGTGCATTTTTTCAGATTATAGGTCCATAGATTTAAATATTACTGGATGGACACACATTTTCATATCATTTTTTATTTTAATATTTTCACTTTCTCACATTATTATTATTTTTTAGTCATGTCCCTATGGGATAGTGACCATGTACGAGGGGAAATGTTCTCCTTCTTTCTAGCGCACACTTAATTTCAGAATTTTATTCAATTCCATCCTCATTTATTTATGCAGTGGGGAGGATGCTGTTTTCCCTGTCTGCTGCTTTTGAGCTTTATTGCACATTTACATTTGCTGACTAAATAGTCTTACACATTATGCACTCACATTTTTATATTGCTACATATCCTAAATTTAACATATCATTTATTATTTTATTACGGTATATGTGTGTATGTATATATATATATATATATATATATATATATATATATATATATATATATATATATATATATATATATATATATATATATATATATATATATGCACATGTTAGTGGTGGCACATACACTTCTCATCCTTATTGTTCAGCCATTTACATTTAACATGGAGCAGCTCCTCGGAGCATGACACCAGGAGATAGAGAGATTTTTCTCTCTTCTGTCTTTCCGGTTGTCCCCGCCGCTATATCCGTCACTTCTGGGCTGTGGTGGATGGAATTACCTTCCCTGCTTACAGTTCGGACGAGTGGGATGGGAAATATAAGACTGTTCTATTGGCCACAGGAGAGCATGTGACTTCCTTTGTTGCCACATGACTCTCAGGCTTCTAGTGATTGAGACGTGATTCGTCTCTCGAGATCATGTGACTATGTCAGCAGACATGTCATGTGATCATTTCCCTGTGGTTCTTCCTGTTTACTACACAGATCCAATAAGAAGGATTGTGCAGTATGCAATACGATTGGCCATGCTAGGAATGATGCGGTCATGTGACCCACACGGGGCTTTCATTAATAACCTGCATAATGTTTCCTGGGATACCCACATTTACAATCTGGATTTAGGCATTATGTATATGCTTTTATGACAAATGTACTGATGCATTGTAGAACTCTTTGAGTGGGCACAGATGATTACAGCACTGCGGAAATCATGATCATTTGGGTTCTCTCCCTATCATCTTGATTGTTATTATCTTTATTCTTATTAATTCCCCATTGGTCAAGGGATACGTTCCTTCCCCGTTAGTGGGTGGCCTCATTGGACAGTCCCAGGCAGTCAGCTGATTCCTCTTTGGCCTATCAGGAGTCGATTTGTCACATGACTCCATTGCTGGCGTCTGATTGGCCATATGATTGGCATAGTTTTTATATAAATTTGTACAGTGTAGGAGAGGAGTTTGATGCCCCTGTTGAAATCCATGTGGACGAAACGCATTGGGTGAGCCTTACTCTTTCCTACACTTGATTTTATTGTTTTACACGTGATCACGTTTTGATATCGTTTGTTGATTATTGGTTATATCCAATAAAATACGTCATTTGATCTGCACTATTGGCGTCCTATCTATCTTTTTGGGAACCATCCATGCTCTGGAGACTTTGTTTGTGGCGGAGAATTCCCCCTCGGGCTTCTGAACGGACAGTCGTGATGTGGACCATAGAGGATAGATCACCTCGAGATTCGGGATTTCCAGGACCAACCATCGTCCATTAAGGATCTCAGAGCCTGTTTGATTCGGTGTCAGCGGCATCCGAATCCACTCCTGCTGGTAAGCGTATTCCATCTATTCACTTCCCATGATCATACAACTCATGATATACAAGAGAAGATTTCTACATCAGTCCAACATTCGTATTTAGCCTATGTTTGGGACTCTCTTGTATCAGATTCATAGCCATACATTGGGACTTTACTATATCCCGTCTAATATTCAATTTTTTGGTATTATGCTTCATGTGTTTCAGCTATGTATATATTGGTAATGGTCACCATGTCTGATGTGCCTTTTACCATTGGTTATCATTTTTAGCGCTGCATTTCACTTTTACTTACATTATACAGTACACAGCTGTGTACTGCAACCAGGTACCACAAGCCTACTTCTCTGCAGTTTTCTTAGGTACTGTAGACTTCTTACCGGGCCTCCCTTTCAATATCTCCAGTTTGCCGTGTGCACTATTTCTCCCCCCCCCCCCCCTCCCTGTTTTCTTCCCTCCTCCCCTCCTCACCACCCACTGTTGCGATGGAAGGGCCCTATCTTTCATACTCATCACCTGGAATAAAACAATATTTGGTGACCAACCCGCCTACCCCTCAAAGACGCCCTAAACCAACGCTACCTTGTCCGGGCATTCGCAAGTGTACCTTTAAACGTTATGGCCGAACTGCACAAAATACTTAGGCTGAAGCCGCAAACAGCTTAAACATTCCCCTTTACAAACAGAGAACTACTACTATTAGTCACAAAAGTCTTACAATATGCAAGACTTATTCAGTGAAGTTTTGCCCCCCTTGCACTACCAGAGAGACCTGGACCGTGGGTATATAGATTCACCTTGGAATCTACCCCGCCATACCACATAAGCCTTACCACAATATACCCTACGAAGTTTGATTCCAGAGCAGAATTACAACACCAACCTTTCTCACACAGGGCCCAGATCCAGGTTTTCTGTGTTACTGTTTTACTTGAATGAAGTGTTTGACCCACTTCACGCGCAAGTTAATGTTTTGTTATGGGAACATGCCTATACCAGTTGGGGTCGGTGTTTTGGCTAGGTGGGAGGGAGTGGGGATTGTTATATCAAAAGTACAATGCAACCAATAAAAATGCTATAATTTACAGAATGCAATGTTCAGTGTATTTCTACATTCTTTAATATCTGGAGGGCTTGCCTGCATATATAGAGTGATGACCTCCTCTTGTGTGACATCATGGTACTATATGATCAAACTCCTCTGTTATCAACATCAGACTATACCATGGCATCTCTGAAATTCTTAACTTGGAACGTTAGAGGATTACGAGACAAAGTTAAACGCACAGCCGTCCTATCCTACATTAAAAAACAAAGGGCAGACGACATCAGTCCTTGTTGAGATGCATATAGACGACCACTTACAGCTTGCCCTTAAACGCCCCTGGCTTGGCTGGGCATAGCATTCGGTCTATACCACACATGCAAGAGGGGTGTCATTGCTCGTAACCAAGTCCCTGCACTTTGAGTTGTGTGACCTGAGCTCGGACCCACAAGGTCGCTATGTTTTCATTCATACTAAAATATACGGTGAACAGTTTCTACTAATGGCTTTTTATGTACCACCTCCATTTTGCATGACAATCTTGACGGAGGGACTCAACTTTATGGCACAGCCATTTGGTTGGGAGACTTCAATACTACCCTAAACCCCGACCTGGACAGAGCACAACAACTTGCCTCGACTCCTAGGCCCTGTACATCCCCCAGATTGATATCATCCTTCTATCTGGCCTTTTGCCCTAGACTCTTGCCGGGTCATAGTCCGTACTGGATAACACTAGCTGTCCCTATAGTTAAAAGATCTAGGACATGGAAACTAAACCTTTTTTGGCTCTCATTATTACCAGATGATGGTCAGACGATGAATAGAAAAGATACTTCCAGGAAAACGCTTACTCTATCTCATTTGCAAATATATGGGACTCATTCAAGATCCCCGTGAGGGCCACTCTGATATCTCGAATTAATAGACTTAAAACAACCACAGCTGAAAAGGCAGATAAGGTACTGGAGGAGCTCTCCCTTGCAGAACGTCAGTATGAGACTGACCCAACTCCTGATAAATCCTCCCGCCTTAAACTGCAATCTAGAGTAGTTAACCAGCTGCAATATGAGATGTCTAGAAGAAAGCTTTTCTTCTCTAGACAGAAACTCTTTGAACTTGGAAAGAGAACGGGAAAGCTATTAGCGTACATGGCTCACAGTGAGGACAGACCCCCAGTAGTGATCTCCCTGCGAAACCCGTCAGGTGAGATGGTAACCGAACCTACAGCAGTAACAGCATGGTTCCACAAGTTTTTTATCTCCTTATACACCACCACTACATCCACTGTCTCAACACCCATTGATCGCTTCTTATGTCGCTTACACGCGGCCGGACTTCCCGACAGAAAAAGTCAGATTGGAGCTTTCGGTCGGACATTCCGACTGTGTGTATGCCCCATCGGACTTTTTCTGTCAGCATTTCCGATGGACTCAGATATAGAACATGTTCTAAATCTTTCCGTCGGAAATGGCGATGGAGTTTAGGCCGTTGGCAAGTCTGGCCGTGTGTACGCGGCATTAGAAGAACTCACCTTCCCACAACTGACCTCAGCCCAGATAGAAGCACTTGAGGCACCACTAACAACCAAGGAGATAGCAACGGCAATCTCCAGCTTCGCTAAATCCAAGTCACCTGGGTCTGATGGGCTACCCATTGAATTCCATTCACAATACAGTGAGACTCTCCTACCTCAGATGCTTACCCTTTACACTCACCTATTTGAGACTTACCAGCATCCATGAGGGAAGCGATTATAGTGCTCATCCCCAAGCCAGGCAAGGATTTGTGCCTCACCGAGTCATACAGACCCATCTCCCTGCCCCAGGTGGATTTAAAAATATTGGCGAAAATTTTGGCACTGCGCCTCAATCAGGTTATCCTAACCCTAGTGCATGAAGACCAGGCTGGCTTCATGCCAGGCAGGAACACCTCATTCAATCTTAGAAAACTGTTCATAGACATGTAAACCCATCATGACAATGTTGGAGAGAGGGTAGTGGTAACACTTGACATGGCCAAGGTGTTCGACTCGGTAGAGTGGAATTACTTGTGGAAATGCCTGGCACAATATGGCTTTGGCCCTAAATTTCTTACATGGATCCACTTGCTGTACCAGGCCCCAGTAGCCAGAGTAACAGCTAACGGATGGCAGTCAGATACTTTTGAACTATCCAGAGGCACCAGACAGGGCTGCCCTCTATCCCCCTACTGTATGCCTTGAACTTTTAGCAATATCCATCAAACGTAACCCATCGATACAGGGCTTACGTGTAGGTGATCTAGAAGAAAAAATAAGCATGTACGCGGATGACGCGCTAATATATCTAGCGGATTCAGGCCCTTCTCTGGATGAAACCTTACGAACAATTGAACATTTTGGCTCATTTTCCGGACTCAAGATCAACTGGGAGAAGTCAAAAATTCTCCCATTTGATCTTGCTCCCCAAACTGAACTACAGACCCAGTTACCCCTACAGCGAGTTAATAGTATCAGATACCTTAGAGTGAGCGTGACTAGGTCACCGATCGATTGTCTCTCTAAATGTGGAACCCCTGTTCGCTTTGATTAAATCTAAAACACATATGGGCACGCCTCTCGGGATACTAGGTCGCATCAACCTCATTAACCACCTCAATAAAGGACACTTACACCCCCTTCCTGCCCAGACCAATTTTCAGCTTTCAACGCTCTCACACTCACACTTAATGACAATTACTCAGTCATGCAACACTGTACCCATATGAAATTTGCGTCCTTTTTTCACACAAATAGAGCTTTCTTTTGGTGGTATTTTCTTTGTTTCTGTCATAAAATTTTGCTAATTAGTAATTTTTTTTCATAAATTTTGGCTAAAATTTATACTGCCACACAGTTTTGGTAAAAATAACCCAAATTAGTGTATATTATTTGGTCTTTGTGAAAGTTATAGACTCTACAAACTATGGTGCCAATCACTGAAAATTGATCACATCTGATCAGGCCTTCAGTACATCAGGTGAATGTAATTTCTTGACACTAAAGTCAGGAAAGTACAAATACCACCCAAATGACCCCTTTTTAGAAAGTAGACATTCCAAGGTATTAAGTAGCATGGTGAGTTTTTTTAAGTAATTTTTCCCACAATTCTTTGCAAAATTTAAGATTTTTTTTTTTTTACAAAATTGTCATATTATCAGGTTATGTCTCACACACAGCATATGCATACAACAAATTACACCCCAAAATACATTCTGCTACTCTTCCTGAGTATGGTGATACCACATGTGTGAGGCTTTTACACAGCCTGGCCACATACAAAGGCCTAACATTGAAGTAGCACCTTCAGGCGTTCTACGAGCATAAATGACACATCTCATTTCTCAACCACCTATTACACTTTTGAAGGCCCTGGAGCACCAGGACAATGGAATTGCCCAAAAAATTACCCCATTTTGGAAAGCAAACACCCCAACATATAATCTATGAGCCATAATGAGTCTTTTGAATGGTTCTTTTTTTTTTCAGAAGTTTTTGGAAAATGTGGGGAAAAAAATGAAAACGCATTTTTTTTTTTTTTTTTTTTTTTTACACAAAGTTGTCAATTTATAAGTTATTTATAACACATGGCATGTATATAGCAAAAATTACACCCCAAAATACATTCTGCTACTCTTTCTGAGTATGGCGATACCACATGTGTGACACTTTTGCACAGCCTGGCCACATACAGAGGCCCAATATTGAAGTAGTACCTTCAAGCGTTCTAGGAGCATAAATTACACATCTCATTTCATTCCTACCTCTTACACTTTTGAAGGTCCTTGAGCACCAGGACAGTGGAATTACCCACAAAATGACCCCATTTTGGAAAGCAAACACCCCAACGTATATTCTATGAGGCATGGGCTGCAGATAGGTACTTAGGTACTCTGATGGGCTGAAGACAGGTACTCGGGTAAATTGATGAGCTGCAGACATGTACTCGGGTACTCTGATGGGCTGGTGACAGGTACTCTGGTACTCTGATGGGCTGGTGACAGGTACTCTGGTACTCTGATGGGCTGGTGACAGGTACTCGGGTACTCTGATGGGCTGGTGACAGGTACTCGGGTACTCGGATGGCCAGGTGACAGGTACTCGGATGGCCTGGTGACAGGTACTCGGGTACTCTGATGGGCTACAGATAGGTACTCGGGTACTCTCATGGGCTGGTGACTGGTATTCGGGTACTCTGAAGGGTGGTGGCAGGTACTCGGTACTCATATGAACTGTGACAGGTACTCAGATGGACTGTGACAGGTACTCAAGTACTTGGGTACTCAGATGAACTGTGACAGGTACTCGGGTACTCATATGGACTATGACAGGTACTCAGGTACTCATATGGACTGTGACAGGTACTCGGATGGACTGTGACAGGTACTTTGATGGGTGGTGACAGGTCCTCTTTATTGGAGGGGCAATCAGTGTGTGTTGGTGTACACTGTAAGTGGTAACAAGATGTTACTGCAATCTCCTTCTCACACACGATCGGTGTGTGAGGAGGAGAACCCGGTAACATTTCGTTACCACTCTGTGTTTACATTTAGTGATCGGCTGTGAAAGGATCACAGCTGATCACGTGGTAAAAAGCCGCTGGCCAATGGCTGTTTACCAGCGTCAGTGACGAGCAGTGTTCCCGGGAACACGCTGCCACCGACGTGCACGTGCAGCTCGCTCGCGATCACGTGCATGCGCTGTGCAAAGTGGGGCGGTACCATCTGTGATCGGCCGTGATCACTTGGTAAACAGCCATGCCCAATGGCTGTTCACCCCCCTCGGTGGCGAGCTGTATCTCCGTAACATGCCACCACCGAATGTACAGGGCTGCGCACACACGATCGCTTGCATGCCCTGTTTAAATGGACGGATGTCATATGACGCCCGACCAGAACAAGAGCCGCGCTGTCTGTCCGTCATATGACGGCCAGCGGGCGGCAAGCAGTTAAAATGATACTCCTTCCTAAAATTCTATATATATTGTGGCACACCCCTGTATATCTACCTCTGAAATATTTCAAAACCATGGAGGCAATTCTCAAACCCTTTGTTTGGGGGAAAAATAGACACGAATTAGCATGGCGACTACTCAAAAACCCCACTGATCTGGCCAGTACGGCCCTACCGGACTTCAGTCTATACTACTTAGCATCCCAACTACCCCAGTTATTCCATATAGATAAGACTGTCAGGAAGAGATTCACTTTACTCCTATGCCCTGCCTGGGCCCAACTGACAACAGACCCCATTTGCGCCATAGCAGCAGGCATCAAAAATACTACAAAAAACTATATAATACTACAATAACTATACTAATACTTCAATACTCCTAAACCACTATAGAAAGATATGGAGACTGGCCTCTGTCAAACTAGACATACCCTTACATAACGACTACTCTCCCATCTGGCATAATAGAGCACTCCAAGAACTCTTGATTGTGCCAGATTCGGAGGCTTGGTGTAGAAGCGAAATTTTCAACCTTTCACACTTACTCACTGCTGGCACATTAAAAACTTTCGATGCATTAAAACTAGAATTCACCCTCCCGAATCGCACGCTTTTCCGATTTGTATAAGTCCAACATGCTATTCACTCCCAATTCCCAGAATCGATACCTAATCCCACCAACAATCCTATAATGGATGTAGTCAAAAGTGAAGACCTCCCCGAGAAATTAATATCAATATTCTATAACATGCTACATTCTCCCCCGTCAATGAAAATAGCCTATAATATAAAAACACGATGGGAAGGAGACCTAGGGAACCTAGAAGACGAAGACTGGAATGAGGCACTGGACACATGCAAAGCTGTCTCGCCCAGACTATCTGACAGATTACCCCAAATATACATTCTACACCGCACATACCTCACACCTGTAAGAATGGCTAAATTTAATCAGGGGCAACATTCCACATGTCTATTATGTAATCGAGAAACAGGCACATTCTACCACCTCCTGTGGTCCTGCCCATATATGCAGGGATTCTGGAAACAGGTGATAGATTTCCTTCATGACAACATGGGGTGCCTACTGGGTATTTTTCCAGACGCTGACACTGACAAATATACCAAATTTTTTATGCATGAGACCCTGTTTTCTACCCGGAAAACAATCACTAAACTTTGGATGAGGCAGGCTCCCCCCCGACTATCTGACTGGAAGACTGACGTAAACATCACATTGCCCTACAAAAAATTCATCTACCTTAATAGAGGGTGCCCTGCAAAATATAACAAAGTTTGGGACCACTGGCTTAATGCATCTGACACGTGTATAGCGCTGCAGAATACATCTCCTTCTGTCATGTGCCGTCCAGCTTGGCCCGAGTCATATAGGCCACTCTCTTCAAGCATACATAATCGAAAAAAGTATGTTGATGCTCCAAAAAAAACAAATGCATTACTACATAGCAACAGTCTCTGTAATTGATCAGGAACTCTATGGGTTACCTATATATGTTATACGTGGAATGATTTTACTGAACAGAGGTAAATGTTTGTGCATTGGAAAATTGTACACTTTTGTGGGAAATAAAAACGTTTAATTAAAATGAGTGTCAGGAGGACAGCCATGTTCCTGAGGCTGCAGCTGGCAGCGTGAGCATACACTCTGAGGAGCAACCCAAAGGCCTGAGGTCTGAAGCAGCAGTGCTGCAAGTGAGTAAGCCGGGAGGCTGAAGGTTTGAACTACACAGTAATGGTGGAACCCCCCTTGCTGTTATTTTCTTTGAACTTTGTTTCCTTTAAATAAAAGTGGGCTGTCAAGCTTTTAAAATACAGTCTGGACTGACACGTGCTCCTTAAACCGCATGCACCACTTGAGTATAATCACCCCGATATCTTAAAATATATAATGCAAAAATTAATAAAAAGCATCTTAAAAAAAGTGGCTGTCCTGTCCTTTAATACCTAGCCAAACTAGAGTGTGGTGAAGCATTTCCTTCTAATCTGCTATTCATTTCAGATGGTAGCAATGGGTAACTGAGGAATAAAATACCTATAGTGACTGTTTATTTATTTTTTTTCAGAGTTGAAAATTCACAATTGGAATTCTGCCGATGAAATCCACAGGTCCCTGATGGTAGATCATGTAAATGAAGTCAGCCAGTGGATGGTGGGAGTGAAACGTTTAATTGCTGAAGCAAAAAATTTACCGTGTGAAGAGCTGCCTACAAAAGATGAGACTGTAACAGAGGGCACTGACGGTGTGCAACAGGACACATAGGATGCCATTTTAGTACATGGCCATATTGCTATGCAGTCTGCCAACAGTATCAAATGACTTTTTCAGTAAATATTAACTTTGTTTTTATGGCACTTTTCTGGTCGTGTTTTTTTTTTTTTTTTTGGATTAAGGGGATACTATTGTTCACATTTTGTGATGGCAGCCATTTGAGGACTGAGTCAATATTAACGACTATGCAGATTATCATTTAAACAGGACTTGTGAATAACTGAGGCTGTCTATAGCTCATCTTCCACAATGGCTTCCTTCACAGTGCTCTTTAACATTGCCTAGACTGCTCCTGACCTATAAAAAAAATTGCAAAGCGCCTTTGTTGTCGGGGCTATGAAGAGGAAACTGATAGAGCTTGCAGTTATGCATTTTTATGCAAGATTATTAAATCAGTGACTGTTGATCCAGGTTTTTTAAATTGCTTAACACCAAGCCTTTAATGAAATGAGTATTACACTGAAAATGATGTAATTTATTGAATGAATAGACATTATGATCATCTGGTATTTTTTAATAAACTTTGTTATAATTTGAACCATATTATAATGTTATGTAATTATGTACTGTACATAAAGTTACAAATATTTCCAGTTCATACAAATTAATTTAAGCTGGTCACAAGCAGAATTGCTTTCATAGTATGCTGCAGTTCAAATATTTCTTCATCAGACTTTTAAATTGTCTACAAATGGCATCATAATCGCATATCATTTTTTTCCCACAAATAGATCTTTCTTTTGGTGGTATTTGATCACCTCCTGCGGTTTTTATTTTTTGCGCTATAAACAAAAAACAGTGACAATTTTGAAAAAACACTATTTTTTTTTAACTTTTTGGTATAATAAATATCCAGATTGAGCAAAAAATATATATATACATATATATTTTTTTTAGTTTAGGCCGATTATGTATTCTTCTACATATTTTTGGTAAAAAAATCACAATAAGCGTATATTAATTGGTTTGTGCAAAAGTTATAGCACCTACAAAATAGGTTATTGATTTATGGCATTTTTATTATATATTTATTTTTTTTTACTAGTAATGGCAGCGATCTGCGATTTTTAGTGTGACTGATGTTGCGCTGGACAGATCGGACACTTTTGACACTATTTTGGGACCAGTGACATTTATACAGAGATGACTGCTATAAAAATGCACTGATTACTGTATAAATGTCACTGGCAGGGAGGGAGTTAACACTAGGGGGCGATCAAGGGGTTTAATTGTTACCTAGGGAGTGATTCTAACTGTGGGGGGATGCAACTGACTAGAGAAGAGGAGACCGGCTGGTGTTCCTATATACTAGGAAAACCCGATCTGTCTCCTCTCCCCTGACAGGACATGAATCTGTGTGTTTACACACACAGATCCACATTCCTGCTCTGTCTCGAGCGATCGCGGGTGCCCGGCGGACATCACAGCTGCCGGGCACGCGCATCGGCTCCTCTGTGACACGGTAGACGCGCATGCCCCCTATACAACCGAGAAGCCAAGGACATCATATGATGCCCGCCCAGGATGGGAGATCCCATCTGCAGACGTCATAGGACTATAGCTGGGTAATGAAGTGGTTAAGCTTTTAACCCCCGCTAGCGGCCGAAGAAGGGGTTAAAAAGCGTCCATGTTGTGGCGCTTCAGAAGCCGCCCCAAAGATGCTGCTTGCAGGACTGTTTTTCCCACTGCCTTTCACACTGGGGAGGCATGAGAGGCAGTTTTCATGCACTTTATAGACGCTATTTTTAGCGCTAAAACGCCTGAAAACTGCCTCAGTGTGAAAGGGGTCTAACAAAAATAAATGAAAGCAAGTAGTACTCATTTATAATTAGGAAGTAAATATTCACCTTTCAGTGATGTTGTTCCTGTAAGTGTTTAGGTCTTGGAGACTGGAAAACAGCAGTTGTACGTACTTGTTGCTTGGCTCCTGCATGCTCCCTCTATACTGCTAGACTGGTCTCCACAGCCTTTTCTTCCCTATGCTCCAGCTGACACGGGTCCTCTGACGTCACCTAGTACAATACAAAGCCCATAGCACTGCAGTGGACCTAGGGATGCTGAAGAACAGTCCTCAGCTGGAGCATGGGGAAGTAGATGTGAGCGCACTAGCTGCAAGGGGAGCACAGGATCGAGTAAGTAAAACTGCTTTTCCCTGTGCCGTAGACCTAAAGGAGCATTTAAATCTTGCAGTGTAGGGGCAGCCTCACTTCAAGGGGAATTTTTACGTTCCCCAGAAATTAGCTTCATCCCCACCCTTTAAAAACCTAAACTAAACCCTCTAATCCCTGACCTTAACACTAACCTAACCTTACCTTTTAAAGTATACATAAATCCTAATAAAGAGCTTCTCTTATTTGCTCCCCTTTTGGTCTGGTAAATATACCATTTGAAAGTTTTTTTTTTTTTTTTATGCAAAATAAAAAAAAAATCTGTTGATATTATCAGAAATCTAGTGCTGTCATATATGTTCTTCACCATTATCTCAAGCACTATTATCAGCCATGCCCACATTACCTCTGTTAACTATGGAACTCCTCACCCTCTCCTCATCTCCATAACATAATTCTAACACGCTTCCTGTTCTAAGGTGGCATCGCTGCTCCTTCATAGATACAGTAAGGTGGCAAAGCCTTGCCACCCAAGGGCAGCTAGTATGTTACTGGCAGGATCACCAGATGAAAATGGGAGAAAATAACCTGAAGAAAAAGGAATGTAGTCACCACTACAAATGACTGGTAAGCGGCAATATATTACGTTTCTGTTCTTGAGTTTTTATACTGTACATTTTAAAGCAAGCGTTAACATTCTAAAGTCTTGTTCAGTGCCTCTAAGGTTAAATGTTAGATGTACTGACCAAGGAGAAATACTATGATATTTACAAATAAAGAAACCACTCTTGCATGGTTACTGCAGCTAAAAAGTAACCAGCAAAGTCAAGATTTTTTTTTTTTTTATTGGTTTAACAGTGACTCTGGACCCTACTTACAAAGCCACTGATTATCAAAATCCTTGTTAAACCAAAAATTAAATAAAAGGGAGATTTATAAAGCACAGTGGTGTGTTTTACAAATGTAAGTGAAGCCCTGTGACCTTCAATTAAAAGTGCCCGGAGGACAGCCCAGTGATATGACCTGCCAAAGTCATGTGGACAGCCTCTCATCCAATCACTGAGGGTTTTCTGCAGCCTTTGGCTAAAATACTGGCATTGGTAATTTGTGATCCATCAAATTTGAGCCCGTAGGCAGATATAGAATTCTGAAATAAAGTTTATATACAGGTAAGTTATACCTTTTTCATATATTTTGTTTTGTGCTACTTTTATTATGCATGTTTACCCTCTTATTCTTTCTAGAAATAATGCCGTTATAGCATTTGCAAATTCTCGTTAAATTTAACAGAACTGTCACCATTTATCCTCATGTTTTAAGCAGCCCATAGTTTATACAATTTTCTTTCCTTTCACCATGGGTTGATGGGGGAATCCCTCCCACAGCCCTATTGTGTTCTGCTGGTGGGGAGCCTTCTCTGCTGGCAGAACACAATGAGCACTGCTGGCAGCATTAATTCATGATCATATGAAAAAAAATCTGACAGAAATCAATGGACTGACTTCAGTACAACCACCTTTCCCATAAATGGATCGAATCTCGTCCAGTCCCTGCTGAAGCAGCCTTAGTTCCCCCATTCTGTGAGCATATGGCAAATTTGTTCTGTGATCTTGTTCTGTAACCTTATAGCTGACCACAGTGTTGGCCACCTCTGGTAAGTAAAAGAGATTCTGTAAAGCCTTATTCAGCCGTGCGATTAGGGTCATCTTTAGATTCCTGTGGCTGAAATCCCAGGTGACTGTGAACAGCTATAGCCCTGGATGCGTGTACAGGACCAAGACAGTTTGATGGAAACAGTGGCTGTCCACCGATGTTCAGATGTACAGTATTCACATCCAGCAGCGGCTACCTGTGCTAGAGCATTTCCCTATTTGTCACAAATGCGGTACTGTTTGTTTTGTATGACATATGAGCCATGGAAATGCCTACTACCATGGACACAGCATGAAGTTGAGAGCTTTCAAGAGGGTTCAATCAGTAGAAACTTTAGATATTAGCTTACCCACTCTCCTGCTGAAAGCTAATAGGCTGCCATAGCCAACTATTTTATTGTGCTGCTGACTATGTGATTGTGCAAAAGGATACATAGTAAAGCTAGAAACGGGCAGGTTTTAAGTGGATTATTTTTATAATGTACTATATGTTTGCTTATCAGCATTTTGTGAGGAAGATAAATTGCAAGAAAGGTGCCATTGCCAGTTTGGCAGCTCACCTTGGTTGTCTAAGATATTGTTACACTGTACTTAAACCCAAGAACAAAAAATATATTGTAGTGAATATTAATAAATGTGGCTGCTGCTTTATTTTTCTATCTTACCTTTTATTTTTTTACCTGGTAATCCTGTCAGTAACACTTTGGGGGAGATTTACTAAAACGGGTGCACACAGAATGTGGTGCAGCTGTGCATAGTAACCAATCACCTTGTAACTTCAGCTTGTTCAATTAAGGTTTGACATTAAGCCCCATTCACATTGGGGGGATTTGACATGTCAAATCGCAGCCTATTGCCTGCAATTGCACCGTCCGAATCGGTGCAACGCCAACTTTGCAGCGCCACAATGATTTCCAAAAGTAGTTCTTGCACTACTTTTGGTGAATTTGGGGGCAATTTTAATCGACATCTGTGCATGACCTTGCAGAGCTGTTTTTCTAATCGCCATCGAAATGAAATGCAAGTTTGAAATTGTGCGAGTTCAGCTGAACTCGCACGATTTCAAACTCGCCTCCAATGTGAACGTAAACCTAGAAGATGGTTCTGCATAGCTGCACCAGATTCTTGGGCGCCAGTGTTAGTAAAACTCCCTCTTTGTGTTCTAGGGTGACAGAAGTAACTCAGCATACCTTATCTCTTGAGGAGCAGCGTTGTCACCTTAGGACAGGACTACAAAACACCTCCCCCTTTCCTCTTCATAACATGACAAGTGGGTGGTCTGTAGTCCATAGAGAGCTGGGAACAATGCTAGCTAATAAAGAGTATGTCACAGGCAGAGAGTACATGAAGTTTCAGCTTAATAAGTTAATTGCTAGGGTTTACATACACTTTAAACATGAACAAGTGTACAGAGAGAAATTGACGGGGGGCTGGGGTTGATGGGATGGGAAAAAAAGGAAAGTGAAAGGATTGGTAAAACACAACAAAAACGCAGGGAGAGGGAGACAGGGACTCACGGAGTGGACAGGGGGTCGCCCTATTAGTGCTTAGGCAGGGGGGTAATAGGGTGTCTTACAGAGCTCCGCCTCACAATAAATAGAGCAGAGGGGGCAGAGCGTGCCCCACAAAACAAAGTAAAATGCTCTCAGCTCTAGAGAATATGGGGGTAAAAAACCCATATCAGAAAAAAGGGAGGGGGAGGGTGGGAGGAGGGAGGGGAGGGTGGGAGGAGGGAGGGGAGGGGGTGGGAGGGTGGGGAGGGAGAGGTCTGAGTCACATGAGTGGTTACATAGGCACACCTATTCTGAGACAAGAGATGAGGAGACCCCGTGCGTCCGCTGGGTGTCCCCTCCATCCGGTCTCCTAGGGGGACCGCGTGGGGGGGAGGGCCGGAGGACGGGCGGGGAAGAAAAGGCACAAGAATGGAAAATGTAAACAGCATAAAAATAATCTCTTACAATGTCCGAGGACTAAATTCCCCAGGGAAGAGAAACATCATCCTCCGAGAACTAGAAAAAAGTAAAGCAGAAATAATTTTCCTACAGGAGACGCATATAACCCAAAACTCAAGTGCCAAAATTTATTCAAGAAACATACCAACATGGTATCAAGGAGACTCGCCAATAAGAAGGGCCAAAGGAGTAGCCATCGGTATAGGGAAAAATGTACGTTTTCTAATAGATCAAAGGAAAATAGACCCGGAGGGTCGATATCTTTTTATTACAGGAACTATACATGGGGTAAAATATACATTGGCCAATGTCTACTGTCCTAATAAGAACCCTAAAAAATATTTGATAGATATAATTAAAATACTAATGGAATTCAAGCAAGGAAAATTAATACTAGCTGGAGACTTCAACTTCAGCATGGATAATAAAATGGACAGTACCTCAAGAGTAAGGGACAAAGAGGTAAATCAACTAAAGAAATTAAAAAGAACATTATATGAACAACAACTAATAGACCCTTGGAGAATTCAGCACCCCAGCACAAAGGACTACACATTCTACTCAACAGTACACAAAATTTACTCCAGATTGGATTACATCATGGTCGAACATAGAAACTTGGAAGAAATAGAAGAAACAAAAATAGGCATAATAACCGCCTCAGATCACAGCCCAGTAATCTTGAGAATGAAAATAAAAGGAGAAGTCCTTGAAAGGGGTCCATGGAGAATCAACGAAACTTTATTAGAAGACAGTGAGACCGAAATAAGCATCATAGAAGAAATTAAAAGATATTTTGAAGAAAACGATACACCAGAAGTATCGAAAGCAACAATATGGGAGGCGCATAAATCTGTTATTAGGGGCAAGTTAATAGCTATAGGGGCAAGAAAAAAACAGGAAAGGAAAACAAACATGCAACAAATAATTAAAGAAATTTATGAATTGGAACGAAAACACAAAAATCAAGTAAACAACAAAATCTTCGGCCTACTATCTCAAAAGAGAGAGCAATTAAAAGACTGGATGGAACAAGAAGAAAGGAAGGACTACAACAGAGTAGTACAAGAAAAATATAAATGGGCTAATAAACCAGGAAAATACCTAGCAAATCTGGTAAAAAAAAAGAAGTCTTTGAATTACATTGAGAAGATCAAAAATGAAAAAGGAGAAGTGGTAAATAAAACCACAGATATAGCGATAACATTTCAAAAATACTTCAGCTCCCTTTATGCAATAAAAGGACAGGAAAGTTGGAAAGAAGCGAATACAAGAACAAAGAAGATACAAGAATATTTAAAAAAAGCAAACTTACCAAAACTAAAAATAGACCAACTAGAAGAATTGGAAAAAAATATTACGCATGAAGAGGTAAAACTGGCATTAAAGGAAACTCCCGTAGGAAAAAGCCCAGGACCAGACGGGTTTACGGTCAAATACTATAAAAAATTTGAAGAACAGCTGACTCCAAAACTATTAGAATATATGAATTCCTTAGGGGAAGATGAAGAAATAAGAAGTGAATCGTTATTAGCTCATATTACAATACTACCAAAAGTAGGGAAAGACAAAGTTAACTGCTCAAGCTACAGGCCAATAGCCCTATTGAACGCTGATACGAAGCTGTACTCCAAGATCCTGGCCACTAGGATAAAAAAACTAATCCCACTGTGGATCAACCCGGACCAAACTGGTTTTGTCCCGGGGAGAGAGGGGCGGGACAACAGCCTAAAATCATTATTGATGTTGCACAAGAAGGTGCAGAATGAGACCCCAGTTCTATTCCTGTCATTGGATGCAGAAAAAGCATTTGACAGGGTAGACTGGGGTTTCATGATGGATACATTGCGGCACTTGGGTATTGGGACAAAAATGATGAAGTGGATAACAAATTTGTATAATGGCCCGACAGCAGTCGTAAAAGTGAACGGTAGACTCTCTCCAAAAATTAAGATGCAGAATGGAACACGGCAAGGCTGTCCACTGTCTCCACTATTATATGTATTGGCCTTAGAACCACTATTAGTAACACTCCGCAATAACAAAGAGGTAGAAGGAGCGAAACTAGGAGGAAAAGAGCATAAGATCGCTGCCTACGCGGACGACATCTTGATGTATGTATCCAACCCAAGAGTGTCACTCCCAAACATACTGAAAGAAATTAAAAAATACGGAGAACTGTCAAACTTCAAAATTAATCCAATAAAAACGGAAATATTAAACATAGGTCTAGAGGAAAAGGAAGTTCAGTTTTTACAAAAAGAATTCCCATTCACTTGGGTAAAAGAACTCAATTACCTTGGAATTAAAATAACTCCTAGAGTCGAAAAAATTTATCAGGCAAACTTTATTCCACTGATCAATGAGGTCAAAGAAGAAATGAAAAAGTTAAGAATACAGCCACTTTCATGGATTGGAAGAATAAATATGTTTAAGATGACGATATTACCTAAAATAAATTACAGATTACAGATGTTACCAGTAAAAATCCCGCAGAGCTTTTTTAAAATAATTAAAACAATCCTGCTAAAATACATATGGCTTAATAAAAAACCAAGAATTAAATACACGCTGATCACAAGGAAAAAGGAGCATGGGGGTCTTGCCGTCCCAGATATAAGTAGGTACTATAAAGCCATAGTTTTAACACGAATGTTAGAGTGGACAAATGAGAAAAATGAAAAAAAATGGGTGGAAATGGAAAACACAATAAGTGGAGCCACACTACATAAGAATATTTGGATTCCACGGAAATATAGAATATTGGACACCGACACGCACGAAATAACAAAAAATGTATTTAAAATTTGGGACACCATTCACTTAAAGAATGAATGGAAATATAATTCACCACTATTAGCACTCACAGGATCGAATCTCTTCACCCCTGGGAGGGAAATATTTGAAATCCAAGGAATAGGTAACCCACGACTGAAAGATATCACTAGAAATGGCAAAATAAGAACACGAGTAGAAATAGAGGAAAGGAATGGATGGAAGATGAATGAATGGAATTATATTCAAATAAGGCACCTAGTAAGCACAATACCACACCCACTGAGAGATGAAACAAAATTAACTGCACTGGAAAAGCTATGTAGCAATGAAACACCATTAAAAAACGGAACATCAAAAATTTATAGTATACTGACAGATTTGGAAGCACAAGAAAGACCAGAATATATAAATCAATGGGAAAAAGAAATGAATTTAAAAATAGATAACCAAAAAGTGGAAAAAATGATAGAAATGGGATATAATAAGGCCTGGGACATGAAGACCATAGAAATGAATTATAAACTAGTATCAAGATGGTATATGACCCCAGTAAGAATACACAGATTCCATCAAGATAGAACCTCCTTGTGTTGGAGAAAATGTGGCCAAATAGCAACGATCATACACATATGGTGGGAATGCCCAATAATAATGGAGTACTGGAAGGAAGTGTTAAACAACATAAAGGAAATAACTGGAGAAGAAATAGAACAAAATATTTGGACATGCCTCTTCCATATCTACAATAAACCTAAGAAACAATATAGAAAATCAATAATACCTAACCTCCTGAATGCGGCCAAGGCCTTAATTCCCAAGAATTGGCTAAAAAGTGGAAAACCAGACATTAGAAACTGGCTAAAGGAAATAGATTATCACTACAAAATGGAAGGAGGAGAGAAAGGGGATAATAGTAGATGGGAAAGTTGGAAAAACTACAAAGTCTCGGATATTTATTTAGATAGGATAAAAGAAAGAACAGGTGCAGAGCCAAGTGGATAAATAACATAAAGGAACGGACCAGACACAGGGGAGGGGGAGGGGGGGGTGGGGGGAAATAAGAGAAACTGAGAGAGAATAAGATAATAATAGGGTTTATAATTATAGAAGGCGGTTTGTCGCCGGTTTTTAAAAATATTTAAGAATATCCTAGAAGGGAAAAATAATAAAGATGCGACGGAAACAATCCACAATGATGTGAAAAAGGAGAAGAGATAAAGTTTGACACATAAAGTTGAAATAATGTCTCTCGGAAAATTTTCGCTGAAGTGGAAAAAAAAAAAAAAAAAAAAAAAGGACAGGACTACAAAACACCTCCCCCTTTCCTCTTCATAACATGACAAGTGGGTGGTCTGTAGTCCATAGAGAGCTGGGAACAATGCTAGCTAATAAAGAGTATGTCACAGGCAGAGAGTACATGAAGTTTCAGCTTAATAAGTTAATTGCTAGGGTTTACATACACTTTAAACATGAACAAGTGTACAGAGAGAAATTGACGATATAATAGTATGATTCACATTTACAATTTATTTTATAGGAATTCTAAATTACCTATTGTTAACTTGTAAATGAAACAATTCACTTTTGTTGTCACTTATAGATAAAGATGGCCTTTACTAACTGTTGTTTAATTTGAGCATAGTGGATGCTTGAAAATAGCTTGAATGCTACATGTTTCTACCAACATAAAGTTTACAACTCCTGGTTTCTTTACAGAAAATCAAATAAGCATTTGCAATGGCAAGACTGTCTATTTTGTGCAGTTCAACTCACACCCGTGGTTTCCTTTATCATGTTCTTATTATCCTTCTTTTCATCAAGATATTCTTGTTCTGGATAGATGAGGAAACCTGTAAATAAACTGTCTGTCCAGTATGGATCATAAAAAAGTCCATTCTGTTCAGAGTAAAAAATCTGTAGCCACACTTCATCTCCAGCTTTCAAAGGAAGAATGGTAGACCCTGATGCTATGTCATGGTTCCCAGTGTTGGCATCAAAAGTCTTGATTTTGTATTGGCCATTGTGAACTAATCCTATAGCCAAGTGCTTGTTTGCCAGGGTGATGTCGTATGTGAAGAAATAAGTACCAGGTATGCTACATATGTACTTCCCACTAGTGGCATTGTAGTGTCCTCCTTCATTCATAAGAACTTTATCAAACTTAATAGGTAGCCGTTCTCTGGGGTAACTTTTTGTGATGGCAACAGAAAATGCTGACTTTGCTTTTTTTGAGCCGCAAGTACATGGTCCAGGCATCCCTGTATCACCTTTCTTTCCTTTTGGTCCCTTATTTCCTGTTTCCCCCGCTGTCCCAGGATCACCTCGAATGCCTTTTGGACCTCGTGGGCCAGCTCGTCCAATGGCTCCCTGCTTACCCTTACCACCCTCTTTTCCTGGATTTCCCAATCTGCCAGGAGTACCTGCAAAACACAGATGATTACTGTTTTTATTGTATAGTATTACAATTGCTTACAGTGTAGCCTTATTAAAAAGTGGTGGGTGCCCCTGTTCAGATTACTTGTTTAGTTTTCTCATTAAAAGAAGGGTAGCTGCAGAAAGCAAACTTAAAACTGAACTCCAGGCAGTTAATTAAATAATTGAAATACATACAGTGCCTTGACAAAGTATCCATATCCTTGAAATTTTCCACATTTTTTCATGTTACAACCAAAAACGTAAATTTATTTTATGTGGTAGACCAACACAAAATGGCACATAATTGTGAAGTGGAAGGAAAATGATAAATGATTTTCAAAATTTTTTACAAATATCTGAAAAGTGTGGTGTGCATTTGTATTTAGCCCCCCCCCCCCCCCCCCGGGTCAATACTTTATAGAACCACCTTTTGCTGAAATTACAGCTGCAAGTCTTTTTAGGGATATCTCTACCAGCTTTGCACATCTAGAAAGTGACATTTTTGCCCATTCTTCTTTTGCAAAATAGCTCAAGCTCTGTCAGATTGGATGGAGAGTGTCTGTGAACAGCAATTTTCAGATCTTGCCACAGATTCTCAACTGTAGTTAGGTCTGGACTTTGGCTGGGCCATTCTGACACATGAATAAACCATTCCATTGTAGCTCTGGCTGTATGTATAGGGTCGTTGTCCTGTTGGAAGGTGAACCTCCACCCCAGTCTCAAGTCTTTTGCAGACTCTTAACAGGTTTTCCTCTAAGATTGTCCTGTATTTGGCTCCATCAATCTACCCATTAACTCTGACCAGCTTTCCTATCCCTGCTCAAGAAAAGCATCCCCATAACATGATACTGCCACCGCCATGTTTCACGGTGAGGATGTTGTGTTCAGGGTGATGTACAGTGTTAGTTTTCCACCACACATAGCGCTTTGCCATTAGGCCAAAAAGTTCAATTTTGGTCTCCCCTGACCAGAGCACCTTCCACATGTTTGCGGTGTCCCCCCCCACATGACTTCTCGCAAACTGCAAACGGGACGTCTTATGGCTTTCTTTCAACAATGGCTTTCTTCTTGCCACTCTTCCATAAAGACATTAAAGACATTAATATTAAAGGAGTGCAGCACATGTAAATCTTAATACATCTAGAGGCCCGTACACATGATCTGACTTTTTGACAACAAACATGCAATCTAGCTGTTTTAAGGCAACATCCGACCGTGTGTACGCTCCATCGGACAAACTTTTTCAGTTTTCATCGGACTTTTGTTGGCTGTGCGAACGGACAAACTTTCCGGTAACAAAAGTCCGATGGAGCAAAGTCTGATCATGTGTACACAAAGCCATCGGACTTTTGTAAACTACAGTACCTGCCTGCGAGAATGTTTCCAGCGCAATCCCATCGCGCTGGTTCTCGGCGACAGGGTACTGTACATCTCGCACTGGCTGCAATAGGAAAAACACATTTTTTAAAGGGGCTCCCGGATTCCGATAAGCCCTCCGCCCGCAGACCCCGACAACCAACGGCCAGGGTTGTCGGGAAGAGACCCTTGTCCTCATCAACATGAGGACAAGGTGCTTTGGGGTGGAGGAGGCCGCAGGGTGCCCCCTGCTCCAAAACGCCCACCCCCCATGTTGAGGGCATGCGGCCTGGTATGGTTCGGGAGGGGGGGGCGCTCGCTCCTCCCCACCCGCTTTCCTGACTGGCCTTGCTGCGTGCTCGGATAAGGGTCCGGTATGGATTGGGGGGGGACCCCCCCACACCGTTTTTTTGGCGTAGGGAGTTCCCCGTAAAATCTATACCAGACCTAAGGACTTGGAGGGGAACCCATGCCGTTTTTTTATTTAAAATTTGGCGTGGAGTTCCCCCTCATGATTCATACCAAACACCTGTCGGCAATGCTTGTCGCTCATCGCGAAAGGAACAAACACATTTTCCCTTTCCCGATGAGTAAGCTGGCTCCCGCGACGGGGCTCGCAGGTCTCAAATCTCGCCGATTACATCGGCGAGATTGACACAATATCGCGGTCACCTAAAGTAAAAACACGCATGCTCAGAACCAATGCAAAAGATCAGACAACAATACAGAAGTTGACCAAAGGGTGGTGGTAAAGAGCTGAAAAACCATGTGATTTGGTGAAAGTTGGATGAAAAAGTCCTGCCGTGTGTATGCTTAATTAGTTTACGGCCGACGCCCTTTGTACAAAAATCCATGGGAAAGTTTGTACAAAGTCCTATCGTGTGTATGGGCCTTTAAAAACAATATTATAAAAGACCAATGATAATCCAGAAAGAGTAGGAGGGGGACTAACAGTCCCAGCAAGCACTGAAAGATTCCATGATGATCTTTTAGTGTACACCTGCAATATTTATAACATTAGATACCTTTTGCACTGATTGATTATTTTATTTTTATACTCTTCCATAAAGGCCAGATTTGTGGAGTGCACAACTAATAGTTGTCCTGTGGACAGATTCTCTCACCTGAGCTGTGGATCTCTGCAGCTCCTCCAGAGTTACCATGAGCCTCTTGGCTGATCCTCGATTAATGCTCTCCTGGCCTGTCAGTTTAGGTGGACAGCCATATCTGGGGTGTTCCTTGGCTTTCATGATGATGTTTGTTCACTAAGGTTCTCTAACAAACCTCTGAGGGCTTCACAGAACACCTGTGTTTATACTGATATTAAATTACACACAGGTGGATTTACTAATTGGGTGACTTCTGAAGGCAATTGGTTCCACTGGATTTTAATTAGGGGTATCAAAGTAAAGGGGGCTGAATACAAATGCATGCCACACTTTTCAGATATTTATTTGTAAAAAATTTGGAAAACCATTTATCATTTTCCTTCCACGTCACAATTATGTGCCGCTTTGCGTTGGTCTATCACAAAATATCCCAATAAAATACATTTACGTTTCTGGTTTTAACATGACAAAATGTGGAAAATTTCAAGGGGTGTGAATACTTTTTCAAGGCACTGTATATGGGAACTGTTCTACCTGCCAAAAGTTTTTGTAAGCCTGTGAGACAGTATATCACTTCTGAAGTTCTTTCTACAGCAGGGGTCTCAAACTGGCAGCCCTCCAGCTGTTGCAAAACTACAAGTCTCATGAGGCATTGCAAGGGTGACAGTTACAAGCATGACTCCCACAGCCAGAGGCATGATGGGACTTGTAGTTTCGCAACAGCTGGAGGGCCGTCAGTTTGAGACCCCTGCTCTACAGACTACAAAACAGTTGTGCTATCCTAAGATGGACCGGCAGCATACTGCTGGATAATACTGTGCAGTATAGCCCAACTCAGTCAGAAGGTCACCCTTCCTTTTTCTAGTATGGTAACTGCTGCATAGAAGGTTAACATGAAGCTTGCATCAAAACAGATTAATGTACTTTTGCCAGTATTACAGTATTTAAGAATCACTTGACCCTTCCTTTTAGATTGTAAGCTCTAGCTCTGACTCCTTTTGTATTAAATTGTATTGTAACTATACTGTCTCCCTCCATTTTGTAAAGCTTTGTGCACACTGTTGGCTCTTAATATTGTAAATACTGTATTAGAACAATTAGATGCAGAGGTGTAACTATAGGGGTCACAAGGGGTCGCAATTGCAACCCAGCCCCTTTGCTCCAGGGGGCCCGTGCAGCTCACCTGTCATATTTGGTTCTACACCTGGATAGGAGGGACGGTGGTGGCAACATATAGCGAGACTGATGCCTTCCATTTTCCTCCTGCAGCTTCAGAGGAAAAATGAAGGGCATTGGTTTCTCTATATGCCGCCCCTCCTATCCAGGTCACTTGTTCCCAGCTATCCCTGAGCCCTTGTGTGGTCTCCTGGCCCCCCGCAGCACTTTCCTCTTCCCCTCTCCTGCCGGCTGCTGCAGGGGATGTTCCAGGATGGAGAGCAGGGGAAGGGGCTGGTAAATATGTCATTGGTTTATTTTAATGTGATAATCCTGAGAATAACACACCATAGTTGCCAACAGTCCCGATTTTCCCGGGACAATCCCGAATTTGGGACCCTCGTCCCGATTTAAGACTGTCCCGATAATTTTCCCGGGGTTTTGAGTTTGTCCCGAGAAAATCGGGAATGTTTTTGCTTAAAAACGGCAACGGCTACAAAAACATGGCCTCCGCCGCCACGAGTGTTATTCCCCCTTGTGTTTAGTGCAGCGGAGAGGGGCAGCCAATCGGCTTCTCTCTTCAGTGTGCCTTTTGGCTGCAGGGATTGGTGGCCCCTCCCCGCTCTCCACTGAACACAAGGAGGATGTTATCATCTGCCGCCACCGTCGCCGCCGCCCCTCCGCCCCGTGTGTCAGCTGCACAGACACTGCATGGGTGTCTTTTGGATGAGGTACAGGGAGAGATGGAGCTGGGCTCCTGATGTGAGGGGGGTCCGCTGGGGACTCCTGATGTAAGGGGGGGTCCGCTGGGGACTCCTGATGTAGGGGGGGTCCTCTGGGGACTCCTGATGTAAGAGGGGGTCCGCTGGGGATTCCTGGTGTGAGGGGGGTCCGCTGGGGACTCCTGATGTGAGGGGGGTCTGCTGGGGACTCCTGATGTGAGAGGGGGCTCCGCTGGGGACTCCTGATGTGAGGGGGGCTCCGCTGGGGACTCCTGATGTGAGAGGGGGCTCCGCTGGGGACTCCTGATGTGAGCGGGGGCTCCGCTGGGGACTCCTGATGTGAGGGGGGGCTCCGCTGGGGACTCCTGATGTGAGGGGGGGCTCCGCTGGGGACTCCTGATGTGAGCGGGGGCTCCGCTGGGGACTCCTGATGTGAGAGGGGGCTCCGCTGGGGACTCCTGATGTGAGAAGGGGGATCCACTGGGGACTCCTGATGAGAGGGGGGCTCCGTTGGGGACTCCTGATGTAAAGGGGGGCTCCGCTGGGGACTCCTGATGTGAGGGGGGGTCCGCTGGGGAATCCTGGTGTGAGGGGAGGGTCCGCTGGGGACGCCTGATGTGAGGGGGGGTCCACTGGGGACTCCTGATGTGAGGGGGGGTCCACTGGGGACATCTGATGTAAGGGGGGCACAGCTGGAGACATCTGATGTAAGGGGGGGCTCTGCTGGTGGCACCTGATGCAAGGACGGACTCTGCTGGGACACCTGATGCAAGGAAGGACTCTGCTGGTGGCAGGCGACATGGCAGGTGACACGCTCAGGGATCCCACTGATTCGGCATTATGGTGAGTTGAATGATTTAATTTTATATTACAATGTAATAATAGAAATAATGGGCTTCAATCATCCTGACACCATAACAATCATGGTGTCAGGGATGAAGTGCTAACACCAGGTGTTTGGAGTATCTTTATCTGCTGATTGTTAAACTTTCTAGAATACACATATTTCTATTGTTGCGTAGGATCTTTGGCTGCTGTCCCTCCATCTCTCTCCCCCCCTTTCCTTCTCCATCCCTCATTCATCTCAGACTCTAACCACACCCCATTTTAGCCACGCCCATTTAAGACATGCCCACTATTTAACGTAAACCACACCCATTCTGCGTGCGCCACATTTTTAGTTTTCCCCTGTGCCACGCCCACAAACGCATGCCCGCCCCCTAATTATAAGAAGACTC
This sequence comes from Aquarana catesbeiana, assembly GCF_042186555.1. Taxonomy (NCBI): domain Eukaryota; kingdom Metazoa; phylum Chordata; class Amphibia; order Anura; family Ranidae; genus Aquarana; species Aquarana catesbeiana. Next base: position 468,141,333 of record NC_133326.1, on the reverse strand, counting down.
AGCCTACAGCCAAAAAAGTGTCCCTAAAAATTTTTTCACAATGTTGGCAACTATGACACACTAACTAACCCTAGGTGGCTATGTTCATTCTTTCACTGTATCTATAGAGGGAGCCTTGGTTGCCACCCAGGCTGGACTTCAAACATGTCTGCCTTTGTTAATCTTCATTACATGGGATTGATAGGATAAGATTGTTTTGCAATCTGGCTCACAGTAAGTGCCTAGGAGACTGCATTTCTGGCAAGATCAATAGGGATTCTCCACTTCCTGAAAATGCCCTTAACCTGAAAAAGAAAACAAATGTAGCCACCACATCTAAGCTGTATTGTATTACATTTTTTTTTCATGGGTTTAGTTATGCTTTAACCAAGTAAGTTCTTTACTTTTCAATGCATGCAGATCATATTTGTGCAAGCACCTTGCTTTAGGTCCTTGGCAGAGATATGAGGGTTTTACTTAGCATACCTAGAATATGATTTGAATGGAGCAGTTATAAAGAAATCCTACCTTTTATCATACAAATCAGCATTTGAAGCATAAAAAAACAACACTTATATAAGATGAAATAAAATGACTGGCAACTGTCACCAGAGGTACCTGAGAGATTTAGTGGTCTTCTAGAATGCAATAGGTCCTGGACCTTTCTTCAGATCACACTGCAGTTAAGGAATACAGCCTATTCAAAGGCTATTAATATTTATCTTACCCCAGCCAATCCCTGGGAGAGGGGCTTTCAGAAGATAAGCCTTTGGGGTGGGGGTCTGCTCAGATTCTCTCTCTCTCTCTCTCTCTCCTCTGCCCCTGGGAGGCAGCCTTTGTTGCAGAAGAGCGCTTAGTCCTCAGCCTGTGCCTGACTGAGGGCCTTGGAGGAACTTGAACATAAAATTGCTGGAAGACACTGTCTGTGAAAGCTCATCTAGAAGAGGGAACCCTTTCACCTAGGAGTGTCACTGGGGAGCTGTCTCTTGACACTGTGTGCAGGATCTTTTGTCTAGAGCTCCAGGTGTGCTTTGAGGGTTAGACGCCAGAGGCTGCTGCAAGAACTGTGACTGCCTTTACAGAGTCTCAGGCTCGGTTCACACCTAAACCAGCCACGGATTGCACAGGAATGTTGTGCGTCCCTGTTCTCCATTTCAGGTATGAATGGGGACAAATCTTTGCCTGAATTCAGCCCTGAAATGGAATGCTGAGAAAGCCGTATCCAATTCACATAGGTGTGAACCCAGCCTCAGACTAGCTAGCTGTCCCCTCTACCTTTAGCATTAATTAAAGTGGTTGTAAACTCTCCCTCATAAGTTTAGCCCATATCAAATCCTCATTACAAACCATTAAAATAGCTATATGTAAATGTCATCTTACTGCCTCCATTTGGTTGTAATCTGTCTTCTTGTTTCTGCTGCAATCACTGGTGCATGCGCATCTTTAACTTGATTCACGGCACGCTCTTTGTGCTGTCAGTCCATAACGATGTGTACCGTGTTCTTCATATCCGCTCATGGCACATCGCTGTGATCCCATGATATTGGTCTCATTCAACTTTTCCTGATACACCCCATGTGACCTTACATGTCACAGGGGGTGTAAACATTGTGACATCACGGCACACTGCAGCGAGACATGGTTGTTATGGTGATCCCAAAACTAGAGCGGGGTTTGGCTAAGAACCCCAATGAGCATGTGCGAGATTACAGATCAGACTAGTAGGAAGAGCAGAAGTATATTGCAAGACAGACTCAGAAGACCACATTTAAAATGGTGCTGCCTTTTCCTGGGAAGGAGAATTTTTTAAACCGCTGCAAAACAGTAAGAGACACACGATTGGGGGTATTACTAATGTGGAATGTGTTGGAATACATTGCTATACTATCTTATTTTAAAAAACAGCTTTATGGGGGGGGGTTACTTCCTCTTTAAGGCTGCTACAGAATCTGTCATTTAATGCCTGTGTTTTGGAGTATCTTGCATCCTCATCCCTCTACCCACTTGTGTTCAATTACTGCAGTAAATCTTCAAAAAGAAACCCCTAGACCAGGGATCCTCAAACTACGGCCCTGACTAGGCATGATGGGAATTGTAGTTCCTGAACACCTGGAGGGCCGCAGTTTGAAGACCCCTGCCCTAGACTAAGCCTGTGTTTAATTAGTCTGCTTTTGAACTGGTACTTGGGCCTGTCAGCCTCTGAACAGGTAAGGGAGGCCTATTTCTAGCAGCCCCTGCAGGGGTGAGCACTACACATGTCAAACAAAAAAAAATGTTCAGCCTGTTGTCACCTTTGTGTTTTGATTGAATGCATATCTTACGCTAGGTATCTGTTATGCCATTTGGGATGAAATTGTTCTATAATAATTAGGTATAGTCAAGAAGAAAGTAGACATTTTATTAGCATACCATCATCTCCTTTTTCTCCTTTGTCTCCATCCTTTCCATCTTTGCCATCTTTCCCTGGAAAGCCCATCCTTCCAATAGTACCTGTGGATCCAGGATGACCTGGAACTCCAGGTGGTCCAGGGGGTCCTGGCATGCTGCAGAGAAGCTCAGAGTTACCTTTGGAATAACGTAACTCTCCTTTTGCAGAACTGGTGAGCAGGTTATTGGCTGCACATGGAAAAATCCAAATCAGAACCATGAGTGAAATCATTTCTCAACCTATGATGTAATGAGAAAGAAAGTGAATATGGGTTAAAACCTGGAAATGAATGTAGCCAAGGGAAGATTGCAAGATGATTATTTCCGGGGCTAATTAATGTTACTCAATAGATAAGATAGCTATCCATTGCCTGTGCGGGAACATTTAGAGGCATGCCAGTGGTATCAATGGGAGAAATTGGTTGTTTAACGGGTCTGACAAAAAGTTATCTGAGGGGAGCTGCCATGTTATCAATCAAGAGCAATATACTGGTACTGTGATCTTTCCAATGAAACAGGGACTGCTATCATCAGTTCCTGGTGGGAGGATGCAAGGGGTCTTGGTGATGGGTACTATTGTCAACCTGCAATAGAAAGCTTGTTGTGTACCAATATCAGTTCCATGGATAGATGCAGGTGCCACCATAAGTCCAGAGGGGATATTGCCAATAGTATAGACAAAATCTTACTAATACGCCACCCTTCAAAGGAAAATGGATATAAGATCAAGCCACTATTCAGCCCCTGGCTCTAGCTTCATTGAGCTTAAGTTAAAGTGTCACTAAATCCACATCATAAATAACTATCGATAAATGCAATTACATGCTGTTTGTACTCACTCAATCGTGATGGGATTCATTTTCTGTATTGTGAAAAAAACCTGGTTGATCCTGCTACTCTCTATAGTTACATAGTTGCATAGTTAGTAAGGTTGAATAAAGACACCAGTCCATCCAGTTCAACCTGAGTGAGTGTCTACAATTATCCCTATTTATTTAAGGTACCCATATAGCGCCATCAATTCACGCAGCGCTCCACGCATACATCGCACACTCACATCGGTCCCTACCCTTCAAGGAGCTTACAGTCCAAGCTCCCCAACTCACATTCATACATAGTAGGGCCAATTTTGGACAGAAGCCAATTAACCTACCAGCATGTCTTTGGAGTGTGGGAGGAAACCGGAGTACCCAGAGGAAACCCACGCAGGCACAGGGAGAACATGCAAACTCCAGGCAGGTAGTGTCATGGTTGGGATTCAAACCAGCGACCCTTTTTACTGCTAGGTGAGAGTGTTACCCACTACACCACTGTGCTGTATCTCCACCTTCTATCCATGTCCCCAATTCAGCTAGGGATTTTGCAGCTGTGGTGGCAACTTTGCAAATGCTCAGTTTTCAGAGCGTATCTATGCTGAGCATTTTCTCCCTATCACATTTGAGCAACCCATGTGACTATATAGAGTCACACTTGTGGGCGTATACAGAGTGGTAAATGACAGCCCACTCCCTCCCTCCTCCTCCATGCCCACTAACCAGCTAAACACAATGGGGTGGGATATTACATGTAGATTACCGGTGGCTTTGTCTTCCTCTTATTCTAAGACACAGGCTGGAGGGGCGTGACAGCCTGTGACTGGTAGACTGGTAGAAATCCATCCCACACCACGTTATTTCCACGAAATAATAAAGATTTCATTTCAAATATACTGTATATTTATATGACAATTTTAAACAGCGCACTGATATTTATTTATTTATTTTTATTCTGTATTCCAAAGGCTGTTTTTTTTTATTTTGAACATGTGACCAGGACTAGAAGCTCCTTCTGCTTATGTTTCCCTGCATACAGGCTGGGAAAGAGCTGGATCATGTGACCGCTGTATCATAAATTAGGAAAAAAGGTACTTAAATCTTTTTTTTTTGCCATCCTCCACATACAGAAACAGAAGGGAAAATGTAAATTAAACAGTGTGTGTTTAGTAATGAAATTTACACTGCAACATTTGCTTGATGATCCCGCTGGCTGATTACAATATTCTTGCTTGAATGATTACAAATTGATCTATTATTTTCTTTGGTGAAGAGGACAATTCCTAATGTGCTGTAACTAGTGGCGGAATTACTGGGGTCGCAACAGTCGCACTTGCGACGGGGCCTGGCATTCCGCCACTGTCGAGGGGCCCAACGGGGTTGCTATTCACGGCTCTGAGCGGAGATCGTGTCTGTCATGAAACAGTAGCACTGATAGAAGCACCAGCATTAACGTTCTATTTGCCCATCTGTCCTCTCTGGCAGGGGATGAGAGAGGACACACAGCTGATCTCACGGCTCCCCCTTCCCCCCCTTCTCCCCCCTCCTGTGTGCTTCGCCGGCAGTCAAGTGTGAAGCTAAAGAGCTCACATTTCCCGTGGAGCACACAGGAGAGAGGAGGGGGGAGAAGGGGGAGCCATGAGATCAGCTGTGTGTCCTCTCTCATCTCCTGCCAGAGAGCAGGGCCATCTTTAACGCGGGTCAAACAGGGCATCTGCCCCGGGCCTTGTCTTTGCTGCCCTGTTTCCCCCGAACTGTCCGCAAATTGGGGCCCCTTGATGGCACCGCAGAGCACACCGGGGACACGGGAAGCAGAGCTGTATTAGCCAGCAGAGAGGGGGTGGGGCCAGGAGCTCCACTGACACGCTGAGGCACCCTATGCAGCCTGTGTACTCAGAAGGGAGCGGCTGTAGAAGGTGAGAAGGAGATTTGAGTGGGAGTCCCGCCCCAGACCTCTAAAAGTGTATGAAGAGTCCAGCTGGCCAGGTATGTCCTTCCCCCATAGACTTCCTGAATGCTATCCTAAACCCTGAGCTGTTGTACAACTGCAAAGCTGTGCATTCTGAAAGTTCTCTCACCGTCTCTTGTAGTAAGTCCGTCGTCTCCTGTAGTAAGTCCGCCGTCTCCTGTAGTATGTACGACGTCTCCTGTAGTATGTCCGCTGTCTCTGACCATTTCCTGTAGTATGTCCGCAGTCTCCTGTATTATGTCTATAGTCTCCTGTAGTATGTCCGCCGTCTCCTGTAGTATGTCCGTCGTCTCTGACCATCTCCTGTAGTATGTCCGCAGTCTCCTGTATTATGTCTGTAGTCTCCTGTAGTAAGTCTGTCTCCTGTAGTAAGTCCGCCATCTCCTGTAGTATGTCCGCCGTCTCCTGTAGTAAGTCTGCCGTCTCCTGAAGTAAGTCCGCCGTCTCCTGAAGTAAGTCCGCCGTCTCCTGAAGTAAGTCCGCCGTCTCCTGTAGTATGTCCGCAGTCTCCTGTAGTATGTCCGCAGTCTCCTGTAGTATGTCTGCCGTCTCCTGTAGTATGTCTGCAGTCTGACCGTCTCCTGTAGTATGTCTGCAGTCTGACCGTCTCCTGTAGTATGTCTGCAGTCTCTGACCATCTGTTGTAGTATGTCTGCAGTCTCTGACCATCTGTTGTAGTATGTCTGCAGTCTCTGACGTCTCCTATAGTATTTCTGCAATCTCTGACTGTCTCCTGCAGTATGTGTATTAATGTGCTGCTTTTCTTGCTCAATTATTTGGGATTGCTCAGTGAGTGGTAATGATGTGCAATAACCTGTAGCAACCAGTCAGTAAACAATAGTGATCTGCTGTAATCTCTAACAACCAATCAGTGAGTGGTAATGATGTGCTGTAACCACTAGCAACCAATCAGTGAACAATAGTGATCTGCTGTAATCTCTAGCAACCAGTTAGCAGTAATGTTGTGCTGTGACCTTCTTTCAACCAATCAACAAGCAGAAATTATGTGTTGTAACCTCTAGCAACCAGTCAGTGAGCGATAATGATAGGCTGTGAACTCTGGCAACCAATTGCAATCACTGGGTGATCTGCTGCAGTAAACTGATTTAGAGTCTACCTGCTATTTTTTTTTTGTATGCCTGGAGGGCATGGAGGGAATGGAGGGCCCAAGAAAATGCCCGGTCCAATCAATATTAAAGACGGCCCTGCCAGAGAGGACGGACGGGCAAATAGAACGTTAATGCCAGTGTCTCTGTGCTACTGTTCCATGACAGACACCGATCTCCGCTCAGAGCCGTGCTGTCCTGAGAAGGCAGATGGCACTGATGGAAATTAATAGCATTCACCGAAGAGTACTGATAGAAGGAACTGATGGGCACTGATAAAGGCACTGATAGGAGGCACTGATAGGAGGCACTGATGGGCATTGATAGGAGGGCACTGATGGGCACTGATAGGAGGCACTGATGGGCACTGATAGAAGGCACTGATGAGCACTGATGGGCACTGATAGAAGGCACTGATAGAAGACACTGATGGGCACTGATAGAAGGCACTGATGAGCACTGATAGAAGGCACTAATGGGCACTGATAGAAGGCACTGATGAGCACTGATAGAAGGCACTAATGGGCACTGATAGAAGGCACTGATGGGAACTGATAGAAGGCACTGATGAGCACTGATAGAAGGCACTGATGGGCACTGATAGAAGGCACTAATGGGCACTGATAGGAGGCATTTATGGTCACTGATAGGAGGCACTAAAGGGCACTGATAGGAGGAATTTATGGGCACCGATGAACACTGATGGAAGGCACTGATGGGCACTGATAGAAGGCACTAACGGGCACTGATAGAAGGCACTGATGGGCACTGATAGAAGGCACTGATAGGAGGCATTAATGGTCAGTGATAGAAGGCACTGATGGGCACTGATAGGAGGCACTAATGGGCACTGATAGGAGGCATTTATGGGCACTGATAGGAGGCACTGATGGGCACTGATAGGCTGCACTGATAGCTGGCATTGATGGGCACTGAGGAACACTGATAGGCAGAACTCAGGCAGTATTGATGGGCTTTGATGGGCAGAATTGAAGAGTACTGATAGGTGGCACTGATGGATGTTGTTAGGTGGCATTGATGAGCACTGATAGGCAGCATTGATGGGCACTGATAGATGGCACTGATGATTGAGGCACTGATTATCAGTGTAAACAATTTACTGACATTCTTGACAGTTAACAGCAGTCCTTTCCTAACACAGACACAGCGTGGGAGGAAAGGGCTGCGGATAACCGGCAAGTCTGTTTACATGTGATCAGCTGATCACATGGTAAAAGGCCGCTGTGATTGCGCTGGATGCACGTCCCAGGAGTCATGCGGGAAGCACAGTTTTGGGAGGATGTCCATGGACACCCCCCCCCAAAATTGAAGCCCGGGGCTCGGATGGAAAGGGGGCAGGGGGGCCCATCATGGTTTTTTGCACTGGGGCCCTGAAGGTTCTAGTTACGCCTCTGGCTGTAACCTTTTTTGTCAAAACAAGTTTAAATGAGTAATTAAATTAACCATTAAAGCAGGGGTCTCCAAACTTTTTTAAACAAAGGGCTAGTTTACTTTCCTTCAGGCTTTAGGGGGGTCGGACTGTGGTCAGTGTGAGTAGAAAATGTCCCGGCATCACTGGGAGTAAACACTGCCCCATCATTGGTTTTAACAGGAGACATAGTGCTCCATTGTTGGTTTTAGCCAGAGGAACAGTGCCCCATGGTCGGTATCAATGGGAGGAATAGTGCCCCATCGACAGTGTCAGTGGGAGGAAGAGTGCCCCATTAATGGTGTCAGATGGAGAAATAGTGCCCCATCATTAGTCTTAGCAGGAGGGATAGTGCCCCATCTATGGTGTCAGTGGGAGGAAGGGTGCTCTATTAATGGTGCCAGTGGGAGGAATAGTGCCTCATCATTGGTGTCAGTTGGAGGAATAGTGTCCCAAGGGCCAGGTAGAGGCAAGCAAATGGCCACAGTTTGGAGCCCACTGCATTAAAGCATTGTCTTGTTATTTAGTTATGACTGTTACTTGAAACAGAACTATTCATGGCAGAAGTTGCTCATCTCCCCACCTTCGTCCAGGAAGTCGTGATGACAAAACTCTTTGGATCGTGGCTGTATGGCAACGGGAAGTGACATGTAAGAAAGTATCGGAGGTGTTCCGAGACAATCCGATGAGGTTCCAAGTGCGGATTGCTACAATGCCCTAGGAATTTCTTTTCCATGCTTGTTTTAATGTTTTAAACGTAAGTGCAATGTATGAAGATTTTTAATAAACTGTATATGTTTGTGAAACATACTACACTAGTGGGGCCTTTCCTTTGTCTCCTCATCTATGAGCAAGCTACACCTATATCAGCAGTCGTGGATATCATTTTGTTGGATTTATTAACCCTGTGTGGGTACACTGCTTGACTGCCGAACACAAGAATGTAGGTGAGTTTACATCTTATGAGAGAGGTGACTGGCGCACTCACGGTGTGGTGTGAAGATTTCAGCTGTGTTGGAGGACTGTTTCTATGCACTGGACTCTCTACACTCTCATTTAATAATGATGTGCTTTATGGCACAGTGGTGAATGGGTGTATTTTATATTAATGGTTAATCATGTATTAATTTATTTACTATTGTATGTAGGGGAAAGAGTAGGGCATTCAAATAAAGGTAAGCTGGAAAGGAACCAATGTGCAAGATAATATCAGATGATGGCTGCATAAAATGTATTAGGCTAGGGAAATGTGTTTAAGGAACCATTCACACCACAATACAGCATGCTTCAACACACATTTCCTTGCATTAACGCGTGTTGCATTAGGCAGCCACCTTTTTTTAAAGGTCTCTAAATGGCCCTCAATGCACAAAAAATATTTTTTTTACCTGCACTTGTTGCAATATGGCTGACGGGGCATGAATTTATGGGCACCGATGAGCACTGATGGGAGGCACTGATGGGCACTGATAGAAGACACTAACAGGCACTGATAGAAGGCACTGATGGGCACTGATAGAAGGCACTGATAGGAGGCACTAATGGTCAATGATAGAAGGCACTGATGGGCACTGATAGGAGGCACTGATGGGCACTGATAGGAGGCATTTATGGGTACTGATAGGAGGCACTGATGGGCACTGATAGAAGGCACTGATGAGCACTGATAGAAGGCACTGATGAGCACTGATAGAAGGCACTGATGGGCACTGACAGAAGGCACTGATGGGCACTGATAGAAGGCACTGATGGGCACTGATAGAAGGCACTGATGAGCACTGATAGGAGGCACTGATAGAAGGCACTGATGAGCACTGATAGAAGGCACTGATGGGCACTGATAGAAGGCACTAATGGGCACTGATAGGAGGCACTTGTTGCAATATGGCTGACGGTATAGGTTACACACCTATTGTTACCCTTCTTCCATTTCAATAAATTCTACCTACAGTCATTCCAGTTGTATGGGCCCTATCATAAATGTTGTTTTATAAAAATATGCTAAAAATAGCTGGCTATAAAAAAAGAAACTTGGGACACACTGATGTTATATGATGTCATATGATTTTATGAGGATATTTTCTAAAATATTGGAAATAAGGTTGCCAATTTGAAATGTAAACTTTTGAATAAAAACTAAAATCACAAACCTAATCAACATTTTCACTGAACACTATATGAAAATAAGAGTTGTGTGACATAAAGGCAACCCACTAGTACAATGTATTTGGGGAGAAATGACCTAGTATATTTTAAATTGTGTATCATATTTAGATTAAATCATTTTTAAGGAAAAAAAAAACATTTTGTATGCACATATATTCTTTAAAATTGACTTAAAGTATATCTAACCCCCCCCCCGCCAATATATATGTATATGTATATATATATATATATATATATATATATATATATAGATATAGATATTGCAGTATTGCAGCTTACAAGTCCATGGGTGTGCTGGCTGCATCAGTAAGCTCTTTTCAGGCTAAATACACGAAAAGTACAGAAACTACTTATTGATCTGTAGCCTCCCTGGCGGTTTTCCCGAGTGTGGCTCGGGGTTAAATTTCAGTCCCATTAGCGGTAACCCCGAGCCACACTCGGGATCGCATTGCAGGATCCTGGGGCAGCGTTACTTACCTTGTCCCCGGGATCCTGCGATGTCCCCCGCAGTGTCCGAGGGCTCCGTCCTCCTCCGAAGCCTCTCCGTGCCAGGCTCCGTTCCCTGCGAGCGGCACGACGCACGGGGGCGGAGCCTGGCGGCAAATTCAAAAAAATGTCAAAATCATAACACATACAGTACTGTAATCTTACAGATTACAGTACTGTATGAAATTATTTCACATCCCTTTTGTCCCCAGTGCTCTGGCCCATGCCCTGCATGCAGTTTTACATGATATACACTGTTCTTTCTGCCTGGAAACTGGAGATTGTCCATAGCAACCAAAAAGTGTCCCTTTACGTCAAAAGTGGCTTTAGACCAGCTAGAAAACAGCGATAGTAAATTAGAACACTTGCAGAATTGAGCGATAGTGAATTGTGGGGAAATTTATTTTATTACTATTTTTTTTTATTTTTTTTAATTATTTATTTTTATTTATTATATTATAATTTATGTTTTTGTGTTTCAAACTTTATCATACCCGGGATATCTACTAGACTCTGGTTTGGACAGATTTAAGTGTGTTATTGTTAAGATTTACAGACCTACAATATAAAACGCCAAATTTCCATGCAAAATAATTGTACCGCTTTTAGCACCTAAAATCCGAAATAATCATACCGCCAGGGAGGTTAAAGTGCTGAAGTTGAACAACAGATGATGCTAAGTGTTGCACAAGCAAAGATTCATGACCATGAGTTTGTAAGTGCTGTAAAATCAACGTTCTTCAACACCACTGGCAAAACAAACTGCTGTGCTCCAGAGTGTCTCTTTAACTACAGTACTTAACCCTTTCATGACTAAGCCTATTTTTGAAATTTGGTGTTTACAAGTTAAAATCCGTATTTTTTGCTAGAAAATTACTTAGAACCCCCAAACATTATATATATTTTTTTAGCAGAGAATCTGTTTTAAACGCAAATTTTTGGAAAAGGGACACTTCCATGAATTTTTAAAAATCCAAACAGTAAAGTTACCCCAATTTTTTTGTATAATGTGAAAGATGATGTTACGCCGAGTAAATAGATACCAAACATGTCACGCTTTATTATTGCACGCACTCGCGGAATGGCGACAAACTATGGTAGCTATGAATTTCCATAGGCGACGCTTTAAAATTTTTTTACGGTTACCAGGTTAGAGTTACAGAGGAGGTCTAGGGCTAGAATTATTGCTTTCGCTCTGAAGATCATGGCGATACCTCACATGTGTGATTTGAACACCATTTACATATGCAGGCGCGACTTCCGTATGCGTTTTCTTCGCTGCGCGAGCTCGCGGGGACGGGGCGCTTTAAAACATTTTTAATTTTTTTTATTTATTTTATTTATTTTTATACTTATAAATTGTGTTTTTAAAAAAGTTTTTTTTTTTTTTTTTTTTTTACTTTTATTGCTGTCACAAGGAATGTAAACATCCCTTGTGACAGTAATAGGTGGTGACAGGTACTCTTTAGACCCCCGATCCCTCCTCTGCACTTCAAAGTATTCAGATCGCCGAAAATGGCGATTCTGAATATTGTGTATTTTTTTAAATTCGGCGCCATTGGCAGCCGAGTAAACGGGAAGTGACGTCATGATGTCGCTTCAGCGTTTACATTGAGAAGGCTGGAACGAAGCCACCCATAGCTTCGTTCCAGCCCGCCCACAGCCGCCGGAGGCAGCCGATTGGACACCGGGCCTACTGATCGCACGGGAGGCCCGGTAAGAGCGGCGGGAGGTGGCAGGAGGGGGGGCGTCCCCTCCCGCTCCTCCGGTATAACAGCCGAGCGGCTTTTACCTGCATCGGTTGTTATATACGGATAGCCGATCGCCCGCTCGAAACAACGGTACCAGGATGATGCCTGCAGCTGCGGGCATCATCTCGGTATAACCCCCGAAAGCCGAGTACGCACATCTGCGTACGGTCGGCGGGAAGGGTTAGGACCTAGCCTATTTTTCAGACTTGGTGTTTACAAGTTAAAATCAGTTTTTTTTTTGCTAGAAAAAAGAATGCATAAAGGTAAAAAAAACCTTGGGCCTTTACAACCTCATTTACTAAGCTATAGGGATACAACTTAATTTAACCTCCTGACATCCGGCCGTAGCCGAATGACGACTTCAGCGCGGATGTCAATTCCCGGGAGGCCGTCATATGACGGCCTCCCCTTTCCTCGCTCTCCATGCGCGCTCACGAGCGCGCAACGGGGAAATTCTGTGTTGGCTGTGTCCCTTGGACACAGCCAATCACAGATCACTGTAAACGGCCAATCACAGCGGCTGTTTACACCGCGATCGCTGCCTCCAATGAGAGATGATCTGAAATGTAAACAATTGAGATCATCTCTCATTGCCGGCTCTCTCTCCTCACACAGAGACAGCGTGTGAGGAGAGAAAGATCTGTCAGCGTTCTGTGAGTGTTCCTGTGTGATTTACTGTGTATCAAGTGCCCACAGTGCCCATCATTACAGTGCCCCATCAATACAGTGCCCCATCAGTACAGTGCCAATCGGTGCCCACCTGTGCCAATCGGTGCACACCTGTGCCAATCGGTGCACACCTGTGCCAATCGGTGCCCACCTGTCTGCCCAGCGGTGATCAGTGTCCAGCTGCACATCTGCACAATCAGTGACCACCTGTGCCACCTCATCAGTGCCCACCTGTGCCACCTCATCAGTGCCCACCTGTGCCACCTCATCAGTGCCCACCTGTGCCAATCAGTGCCCATCTGTGCTGCCTCAGTGCACATCTGTGCTGCCTTAGTGCACATCTGTGCAATCAGTGCACATCTGTGCCGCCTCATCAGTGTCCATCTGTGCTGCTCCATCTGTGCCGCCCCATCTGTGCCGCCCCATCTGTGCCGTCTCATCAGTGCCCAGCTGTGCCACCTCATCAGTGCACATCTATGCAATCTCAGTGCACATCTGTTCCACCTCATCAGTGCCCACCTGTGCCGCCTCATCAGTGCCCACCTGTGCCACCTCATCAGTGCCCACCTGTGCCCCCTCAGTGCCCACCTGTGCCGCCTCATCAGTGCACATCTGCACATCTGTTCCACCTCATTAGTGCACATCTGTTCCACCTCATCAGTGCACATCTGTTCCACCTCATCAGTGCCCATCTGTGCCACCTCAGTGCCCATCTGTGCTCATCAGTGCCGCCTCATCAGTGCCCATCAGTGCAGGCTTAGCAACCATGGCCAAAAGAAGCTTTTCCGACGAGGAGGCGTACCAAATACTGTCCCAGGCCGACGAGAGCAACGGGGAGCTCTCTTTTTCAGATTCCCTTTCCGACTCCGATTCCGAGTCGGACATAAATTATGAGCCAGTCCTCAGTAGTGGAACACTGAGTGACTCAGAGGAGGAAGAGATTCGGCCCGCCAAACGAAGGCATTCTGGTGGGGAGGCAGTGGCATCTACCAGCACCGCAGTCCCATCCACCAGTATGGCAGTCCCATCCACCAGCACGGCAGTCCCATCCACCAGCACGGCAGTCCCATCCACCAGAACGGCAGTCCCATCCACCAGCACGGCAGTCCCATCCACCAGCACGGCAGTCCCATCCACCAGCACCGCAGTGCCTCGGCAAGAAAGGCCAAGGACCCATGCCAGCCTTCCCTATGCCCTGCAGAACCCCTTGTGGCTTCCTCCTAATTCAGGAGAAGCCAACATCCCCCTTTCACTGCCCAGCCAGGAGTCCAGGTGAACACGGAGAATTTTTCCCCAATAGATTTTTTTAATTTATTTTTTACCGAGAACATGCTGTCAAGTATTGTGGCCCAGTGCAACCTTTATGTACAGCAATTAATTGCGAATAATCCAACATCCTACTATGCCCATCCCTACGAATGGAGAGACCTAACGGTGGAGGAGTTGAAGGTTTTTTTAGGGCTCACATTTAACATGGGACTCACGAAAAAAAACACTTTGCTGTCCTATTGGTCAACCCACCCCTTCCAACACATGCCAGTATACTCCAAGGTAATGCCCAGAAACAGATACCTCATGATATTGAGGTTTCTTCATTTCAACGATAATACCCAGTGCCCTCCCCGAAATGACCCAAACTATGATAGACTTTTCAAAATTCGGCCACTTTTAAATTATTTTTCTGCACTATTCCCCCTGCTGTTTACCCCGGACAAAAACATATGTGTGGATGAGTCCATTGTTAAGTTTAGTGGCAGGCTTAAAATAAAGCAATATATTCCCAGTAAAAGGGCCCACTATGGGGTGAAGGTATACAAATTATGTGACCGAGTCACAGGTTACTTGTATGCCTTCAAAGTGCATGAAGGGAAGGACACCCAGCTGCAACCCCCTAATTGCCCAGACTACTTGGGATCAAGCGGGAAAATTGTTTGGGACCTCACATACCCCCTACTGGAGAAAGGCTACCACCTGTATGTAGATAACTTCTACACATCTCTGCCCCTGTTCCACAACCTGCATCGGAAGAAGACGCCCGCATGTGGTACCATTAAAAAGAACCAGAAGGGCTTTCCTCAAAGTCTGGTCAATAAAAAATTGAGAAAAGGAGAAACGGCGAGTCTACGAAACAACGAGATTTTGGCAGTGAAGTGGAGAGACAAAAGAGATGTGTACATGTTGTCTTCAATCCACGATGATACCTTCATGGAAATCCCCAGAAGAAATGGCCCCATACAGAAACCTAAATGCATCTTTGACTATAATTTGTTTATGGGGGGAGTCGACTTGAATGACCAGATGCTGGAACTGTACCCTGCTACAAGACGGACATACCATTGGTATAAGAAAGTCGCAAGTTATTTTTTTCATTTGGCCATCTACAATTCTTATGTCATTTATCGTAACTCCACCCAAAACCCCAAACGCTTCCTTGGCTACCAGGAGGAAGTTTTACATTCCCGAATGGCCCCCCAGAAAACATCCGATCTGATGTTCTAAGTCGACTCTCCGAACGCCACTTTCCAGATAAGATCCCACCCAAACCAACAGGCCAACGACGGCAAAAAAAATGTAAGGTGTGTACCAGAGCTGGATTCAGAAGAGACACATCTTATTATTGTGCACAATGTCCTTCTGAAGCAGGCCTCTGCGTAGGTGAATGTTTTCGTCGTTACCATACTTCACTAAATTATTAGTGAAGTATGGTAAACGTAAGCCTCCGTTCCTGCAATTTACCCTCACACCCCTTATGCCACTGCCTCCGCTGTAACTGACCCTGGCTTGTTATTTGACCACGCTTCTGCCTAACGATTCTGTACATACCTCTGCCTGATCTGGAACTGACCTTGGACTGTTTGACCATGAAATTTGCCTGCCTCTTGGACTGATCTTGTACCCTGATACTGGACTAGTGGGATTCAACACAGGGGTCTCACATATGTGAGGGGCTCCAGAATTGTTTTTCCGGATGAAGAAAACAATTTTTTTTGTTTTCTCAATCCTAGATTAGGGTCTGGAGACTCGGAGGCTTCAAAGAGATTTGGGTGGGAGAAGCCTCTACCCCTGTCCCCATTCTGTCCTGAACGAGGCCCTACTTCTGCCTGTAGGACTTACTGCCGTCATGCCTCTGCCTGTTGCACTGACCACACCACATGGACCTGCCTACTACCAGGACCAATATTTTTGGCACTGCGGACAATATCTCTGCCTGCACTGACCCTGGACTTTATATGGACAGTGACCCTGCCTGCTGCCTGGACAATTGTGTTCGCCGCTGCTGACCAAGTCCCTGCCTGCTGCCTGGACCAGTGCTATCCTCCTGTGTACAACTGCGCTACTACAACCACAGGTAATCTTTTTTGTTTACGCTTTGCTCAGCATAATGTATTTTGGGTTGTAATTCTTGGTATGTGCATGCTATGTGTCCCTGGAACACCTGACGGTGTTCCTTGCATGTTGGATCTCTGTTTGTGGCCAGGCTGTGTAGAAGTCTCACACATGTGGTATCGCCATACTCATGAGGAGTAGCAGAATGTATTTTGGGGTGTCATTTTTGCTATCCAAATGCTATGTGTTGGAAATATCTTATAAACGGACAACTTTGTGTAAAAAAAATGCGTTTTCATTTTTTTTCCACATTTTTCAAAAACTTCTGGAAAAAAATGAACCATTCAAAAGACTCATTATGCCTCATAGATTATACGTTGGGGTGTTAGCTTTCCAAAATGGGGTCATTTTGTGGGTGTTTCCATTGTCCCGGTGCTCCAGGGCCTTCAAAAATGTAATAGGTGGTTGAGAAATGTGATGTGTAATTTATGCTCCTAGAACACCTGATGGTGCTCCATGCATGTTGGGCCTCTGTATGTGGCCAGGCAGTGAAAAAGTCCCACACATGTGGTATCGTAATACTCGGGAGGAGTAGCAGAATGTATTTTGGGGTGTCATTTTTGCTATCCAAATGCTATGTGTTGGAAATATCTTATAAATGGACAACTTTGTGTAAAAAAAAATGCGTTTTCATTTTTTTTCCACATTTTTCAAAAACTTCTGGAAAAAAATGAACCGTTCAAAAGACTCATTATGCCTCATAGATTATACGTTGGGGTGTTAGCTTTCCAAAATGGGGTCATTTTGTGGGTGTTTCCATTGTCCCGGTGCTCCAGGGCCTTCAAAAATGTAATAGGTGGTTGAGAAATGTGATGTGTAATTTATGCTCCTAGAACACCTGATGGTGCTCCATGCATGTTGGGCCTCTGTATGTGGCCAGGCAGTGAAAAATTCCCACACATGTGGTATTATAATACTCAGGAGGAGTAGCAGAATGTATTTTGGGGTGTCATTTTTGCTATCTAAATGCTATGTGTTGGAAATATCTTATAAACGGACAACTTTGTGTAAAAAAAAATGCGTTTTCATTTTTTTCCACATTTTCCAAAAACTTCTGGAAAAAAATAAACCATTCAAAAGACTCATTATGCCTCATAGATTATACGTTGGGGTGTTAGCTTTCCAAAATGGGGTCATTTTGTGGGTGTTTCCATTGTCCTGGTGCTCCAGGGCCTTCAAAAGTGTAATAGGTGGTTGAGAAATGTGATGTGTAATTTATGCTCCTAGAACACCTGATGGTGCTCCATGCATGTTGGGCCTCTGTATGTGGCCAGGCAGTGAAAAAGTCCCACACATGTGGTATCGTAATACTCGGGAGGAGTAGCAGAATGTATTTTGGGGTGTCATTTTTGCTATCTAAATGCTATGTGTTGGAAATATCTTATAAACGGACAACTTTGTGTAAAAAAAAAATGCGTTTTCATTTTTTTCCACATTTTCCAAAAACTTCTTGAAAAAAATAAACCATTCAAAAGACTCATTATGCCTCATAGATTATACGTTGGGGTGTTAGCTTTCCAAAATGGGGTCATTTTGTGGGTGTTTCCATTGTCCTGGTGCTCCAGGGCCTTCAAAAGTGTAATAGGTGGTTGAGAAATGTGATGTGTAATTTATGCTCCGAGAACACCTGATGGTGCTCCATGCATGTTGGGCCTCTGTATGTGGCCAGGCAGTGAAAAAGTCACACACATGTGGTATCATAATACTCAGGAGGAGTAGCAGAATGAATTTTGGGGTGTCATTTGTGGTATACACATGCCATGTGAGAGAAATAAGCTATTACAATGACAATTTTGTGGGGAAAAAAAAAATCTCAATTTTGCAAAGAATTGTGGGAAAAAAATACAACTTCAAATAACTCACCATGCCTCTAACTAAATACATTGAAATGTCTACTTTCCAAAAAGGGGTTATTTGAGGGGCATTTGTACTTTCCTGGCTTGTTAGGGTCTCAGGAAATGAGATAGGCCTCAGTACATCAGATGTGATAATTTTTTTTATGATTTGCACCATAGCTTGTAGACTCTAAAACTTTCACACAGACCAAATAATTTCCACAAATGTTTGGTTATTTTTACCAAAGATATGTAGCAGTATAAATTGTGGCCAAAATTTATGAAGAAAAATTACGAATTTGCAAAATTTTATCACAGAAATTAGGAAAAATGTGTTTTTTTTCAAAATTTTCGGTCTTTTTTCATTTATAGCGCAAAAAATAAAAAACCCAGAGGTGACCAAATACCACCAAAATAAAGCTCTATTTGTATGAAAAAAAGGACAAAAAAATCATTTGGGTACAGTGTTGCATGACTGAGTAATTGTCATTCAAAGTGTGAGAGCACTGAAAGCTGAAAATTGGTCTGGATAGGAGGGGGGTTTAAGTGCCTAGTAAGCAAGTGGTTAAAAATACAACTTCCCTTGCAAGTGAACAATTAATTTCTTATTCTAATTAATTAAGAGCCCTTTCACACTGCCAGTGCCTGGGCATCGGCGGTAAAGCGCCGCTAAGCTTTAGCATCGTTTTTGGGGCGCTTTTCGAGCACAAGTGGGGTGCTTTTAACCCTGGCTAGTGGGTGAATAAAGGGTTAAAAGCGCTCGCAAAGCGCCGCTCCCAAGACGCTTTGCAGGCGCTTCGGCTGCGCTGCCCATTGATTTCAATGGACAGGGGCGCTTTAGAAGTGGTGTATACACCACTCCTAAAGCACCTCAAAGAAGCTGTTTGCAGGACTTTTTTTGACATCCTGCCAGCGCAGTGCCCCAGTGTGAAAGCCCTCGGGCTTTCACACTGGGATTGCAGATGAGGCTTTTATCAGGTGCTTTAAAGGCAATATTTTTAGCGGTAAAGCGCCTGAAAAATACCTCCAGTGGGAAAAGGGTCTTATTCCCATGGCACGCTGGGTCTGGGTCATGTCTAAGGCTTAGATCACACTGGCATTAAGGGCCGGCGTTTGAGAGGCGTTTGACAGGCATTAAAAACGCCCCTCAAATGCCTATGCACAAGATATAATAGAAAGCACATTGTGCTGTTCACACTAATGCCCTGTACACACGGTCGGATTTTCCGATGGAAAATGTGTGATAGGACCTTGTTGTCGGAAATTCTGACCGTGTGTAGGCTCCATCACACATTTTCCATCAGATTTTCCGACACACAAAGTTTGAGAGCAGGATATAAAATTTTCCGACAACAAAATCCGTACAAAGTGCCACGCATGCTCAGAATAAATAAAGAGATGAAAGCTATTGGCCACTGCCCGTTTATAGTCCCGACGTACGTGTTTTACGTCACCGCGTTTAGAACGATCGGATTTTCCGACAACTTTGTTTGACCGTGTGTATGCAAGACAAGTTTGAGCCAACACCCGTCGGAAAAAATCCTAGGATTTTGTTGTCAGATTGTCTGAACAAAGTCCGACCGTGTGTACGGGGCATAAGGGTTAGCATTGCGTCACTTCAAAATGAAAGTCTCATGTCGAGTCAGGAGGCGTCTGAAGCCTTTCAGCGCCTCCCATTCAAGTCTATAGTAACGCTCCGAAAATGCTCTGGCAGACGTTTTCGATGCGGTATTGATGCGGTTGGTGCACGCTAAAATTTATCACTTTCCATTGTGGAGCAGTTTTCATAGCTGGGGTCATAGCTGGTCTCCAGTGCTTGTCTTCACTGCTACTAATAGGTTCCTATAAATCATTCCCATCAGTTTGCAACTTACATAAAACACTTGACACTAGACATAAAAGTTTGGGAAATATTCCAGAGAGAAAATAATGTATTCCTTCATTTAAATCCGTTGTGTTGCAAGAACTGCATGAATTGGTCATAACTGAAAACATATTTCTGCTCAGTTCCAAATACCAAATTAAAAACAGACACAGATGTGTCCTCCTTATACAATGTGGAGGCATTGTCAAAAAGACCCTATTGAGAGAATGATTTTTTTTATATTTGTAAATCTGCACACAAGAACAATTCTGGCAAAATTTTCTAAGCAGGAAGCCTTTGAAAACCAAAATCCCATAGAAAATTAAGAACAAATAAAGGCAAACAAACATTCAGTGTTAATTCCATAGATAATTAAAATTTAATTGAATCCAAAAATAGATACACACATATGTTTCTATGTCTGTGGTTGTGAGTGCATATGGCACTTGTTTTTTTTAAAACTACAAAAATAAATGGATAAATTGGATTTAAATGATTCCAGTTCATTGTAAAATACACAAAGTTACTTGACCACTTCAGCCCCGGAAGATTTTACCCCCTTCCTGACCAGAGCACTTTTTACAATTTGGCACTGCGTTGCTTTAACTGACAATTACTGACAATGCTGTACCCAAATTTGCGTCCTTTTTTTCCCACAAATAGAGTTTTCTTTTGGTGGTATTTGATCACCTCTGCGGTTTTTATTTTTTGCTCTATAAACAAAAAAAGAGCAACAATTTTGAAAAAAAAAATGTTTTTTTACTTTTTGCTATAATAAATATCCCCAATTTAAAAAAAAAAAAAATTTCTTCATCAGTTTAGGCCAATATGTATTCTTCTAAATATTTTTGGTAAAAAAAAAAAAAATCGCAATAAGCGTATATTGATTGGTTTGCGCAAAAGTTATAGCGTCTACAAACTATAGGAAAGATTTATGGCATTTTTAGTATTTTTTTTTACTAGTAATGAAGGCGATCTGCGATTTTTAGCGGTATTGCAATGGACAGATCGGACACTTGACACATTTTTGGGACCATTGACAATTATAAAAGCGATCAGTGCTATAAAAATGCACTGATTACTGTGTAAATGTCACTGGCAGGGAAGGGGTTAACACTAGGGGGCGATCAAGGGGTTAAATGTGTGTTCCCTCAGTGTGTTCTAACTGTATGGGGATAGGACTGAGTAAGAGAGGAGACATATCGCTGTTCCTACATACTAGGAACAAATGACATGCCTCCTCTCCTCTGACAGCCCAAGGATTTGTTTACACACACAAATCTCCGTGCTGGCGCTCGTGCATGCGATCGCGACCACCAGCCACGTGCATCGGGTCCCTCGCCGTGCAGCGGGTGCTCGCGCCCTCTGGTGGCTGAAAAGGGGAAGGATGTACTCGTACGGGGTTTCGCCCAGGAGAGCCATTCTGCCGCAGTATATCTGCGTGAGCCAGTTGGAACCGGTTAAAGAGTAACTCCACTTTTGTTGAGAAAAAACATTCCCCTCTGGGTGATCTATGTGCATTGCAAGGATTTTAACAAGCTTTGTTGCAGATTCCTACCCTTTGTTTCTCTGTGCCCATTTGCTGAGTGGGTCTAATGGGAGTGGTTTCATAATTATCAACCAGTTGCTGCACCTGCAGGGCTCTAATGAGGAAAATTGCAGGGTCTGCATCCCTTTAGATGTGATTTCCTATTGGGAGTAGCTCACCAAAAATGACATTTTTGTTGCAGGGGATGCCAAAAATCTGAATTGTATCCTAGTGCAGACTTTGTTCCCATTTGGGACAATTACCCTTCTATTTGTACTGGTGCCCATTGTCACTGAAACTGAAAATGAGGGGAAATGCAAAATTTTAGACACAAGAACTGGAGGTTAAGGAGAATACTTTAATAGAGACACCTGTTCCAGTGACAAGGGAGGAATTTCACTCACTTCCTCAACTTCCATTTTTTTGTCTGGGTCAGGAAATGAAAGCAAAAATTTCCCCAACAGGACACAAAGCATTACACAACATAAGCTTTATTATAAGCTTACCTGTAGGTAAAAATGAAAAAAAGAGTTTACTACCACTTTAATGACTCTACTGTTTTCCCTGAATGGCAAAATGATTCTAATAAAAATGAATGTGCTCCTAGCCTTTCTATACATTCTTAGAAATGCCCCAGTTTGGATCCCTCTGTCGCTGTTCAAACAACTTGATGCCTTGGTTTCCTACTTTCTGTGGAGTGGAAGAGCACCGAGGCTTAGCTTGGCCACCCTAAAGCAGCCCTCTGACTCTGGAGGTTTGGCCTTACCAATTTTTTATTAATATTTCTTAGCAAGGCAACTAATACATGCAAATAATTGACTAACACTACAGAAGGACAAAGCGTGGATTGTGACAAAGGCTAGGCTCCTATGAAGTGCTACAGTCCATTTTGTACCAAGGTGGACATGCTCCATGTTTATTCACTCGCACAATGAGAGCGACCATTAACGTGTGGGATAAAACCCAGGTGCCATTTGACCTTCTCGAACTGCTGGTCCCCTCACACCCTGCTATGGAATAATCCAAATCTCCACTGTTCATCATCCAGATTCCCAACCTGCAATCTGGGTGACCAAAGGTATTAGAACCCTAAAGGATTAGTTTTTTTTACTTGAAAATGTCCTTCTTTTGAAGAATTTTAAATTAAATACACTTTCCAATATATCCAGTTGCGCAATGCTTGCCTTTCCCAGTTTCACTTGGCCTCTTTTCATCTATCATACATTAGGCTGGAGACCATGTTGAGAGAGGAGGCTTTACCCAAGGATCACTCAACGCTATATAAAGTTCTGCAGCCATCATCCTCCTGGAGCTTGGACAGATGTAGGGAAGTGTGGACAAAGGATCTGGCCATATTGGACAATGATGATTGAGATGATTTATGGGAGTAAAATCATATTAAGGTATTATCTTGGCTTGGTAAAGATTCTGCTGACCATAACAGTGCATGTTGGAGATGTTCTTATATAAATGAAGATTTCATTCACATCTTTTGGACATGCCCTGATATTAAGATCTGTTGGTCCCAGATCCTTCAATTTAAAGTGGGGACAGAAAGTATTCAGACCATCTTAAATTTTTCACTCTTTGTTATATTGCAGCCATTTGCTAAAATCATTTAAGTTCATTTTATTTCCTCATTAATGTGCACACAGCACCCTATATTGACAGAAAAACACAGAATTGTTGACATTTTTTCAGATTTATTAAAAAAGAAAAACTGAAATATCACATGGTCCTAAGTATTCAGACCCTTTGCTCAGTATTTAGTAGAAGCATCCATCTAATAGAGCCATGAGTCTTTTTGGGAAAGATGTAACAAGTTTTTCACACCAGGATTTGGGGATCCTCTGCCATTCCTCCTTGCAGATCCTCTCCAGTTCTGTAAGGATGGATGGTAAACGTTGGTGGACAGCCATTTTTAGGTCTCTCCAGAGATGCTCAATTGGGTTTAAGTCAGGGCTCTGGCTGGGCCATTCAAGAACAGTCACGGAGTTGTTGTGAAGCCACTCCTTCATTATTTTAGCTGTGTGCTTAGGGTCATTGTCTTGTTGGAAGGTAAACCTTCGGCCCAGTCTGAGGTCCTTAGCACTCTGGAGAAGGTTTTCATCCAGGATATCCCTGTACTTGGCCTCATTCATCTTTCCCTTGATTGCAACCAGTTGTCCTGTCCCTGCAGCTGAAAAACACCCCCACAGCATGATGATGCCACCACCATGCTTCACT
Source organism: Aquarana catesbeiana (assembly GCF_042186555.1). NCBI lineage: Eukaryota > Metazoa > Chordata > Amphibia > Anura > Ranidae > Aquarana > Aquarana catesbeiana. Next base: position 468,117,699 of record NC_133326.1, on the reverse strand, counting down.
GTTGGGACTGTATTGGACCGGTGATGAGCAGTGCCTGGTTTTCTCCACACATACCGCTTAGAATTAAGGCCAAAAAGTTCTATCTTGGTCTCATCAGACCAGAGAATCTTATTTCTCACCATCTTGGAGTCCTTCAGGTATTTTTTTAGCAAACTCCATGCAAGCTTTCATGTGTCTTGCACTGAGGAGAGGCTTCCGTCAGGCCACTCTGCCATAAACCCCCGACTGGTGGAGGGCTGCAGTGATGGTTGATTTTCTACAACTTTCTCCCATCTCCTGACTGCATCTCTGAAGCCCAGCCACAGTGATCTTTGGGTTCTTCTTTACCTCTCTCACCAAGGCTCTTCTCCCCCGATAGCTCAGTTTGGCCGGACGGCCAGCTCTAGGAAGGGTTCTGGTCGTCCCAAACGTCTTCCATTTAAGGATTATGGAGGCCACTGCGCTCTTAGGAACCTTAAGTGCAGCAGAATTTTTTTGTAACCTTAGCCAGATCTGAGCCTTGCCACAATTCTGTCTCTGAACTCTTCAGGCAGTTCCTTTGACCTCATGATTCTCATTTGCTCTGACATGCACTGTGAGCTGTAAGGTCTTATATAGACAGGTGTGTGGCTTTCCTAATCAAGTCCAATCAGTATAATCAAACACAGCTGGACTCAAATGAAGGTGTAGAACCATCTCAACCATACTGTTCATCTCAACTGAACAGTATATCTAGTGGTTTCTCTCAATATGTAGACTCATTTTTACAGCCCCTTGCACAGGATCTTCCATCCTATATCCGAGATTCGATACACCTCATGCAACTTCTGGCACCCTATAGATGGCAAGACAGCTATTCTTGGCTTTCCTTGGATGTAAATTCTCTGTATACGTCCATCCCCCATCAGACAGGCCTAATGGCAGTGCAACACTTTCTGTCTCTTGACCCCTTTATTAATGGTAAACAGGCTGTTTTTATTTCTGAAGCTACTTCATTTTGCCTAAATCACAATTATTTTCATTTTAATGATGATTTCTACCTACAAACCCATGGTACAGCTATGGGCACTAATTTTGCCCCTTCCTATGCTAATCTGACCATGAGTCTGTGGGAAGACAAATACATATGGAATAATAACCCCTTTGCTCGACATATTATTTTCTTCGGCAGATATATAGATGACATTATTGTCATCTGGGACGGCCCATCATCTTCAGTCGAGAGTTTCGTTTCCCATTGTAATGCCAATGATCTTGGCCTATCATTTACATTTGAACATAATGAGGAGAGTCTTCCCTTTTTAGATCTAGAATTATTTCATGATCAGAATTCCATTTGTTCACGCAATTATACCAAACCTACGGCAGGAAACTCTTATCTACATTACAATAGTTGTCACCACCCACAGTGGGTAAATAACATTCCCAAGGGGCAATATTGTAGACTAAGACAAAACTGCACTAGGGATTCCGATTATATCACCCAGAGTATTCATCTTAAAAACAAATTTCTAGAAAAAGGGTTTCCTGAAAAGTTGGTTGATCAAACACATGCTATTTACCTTTCTGGAAAAAAGTCTAAAACATCTAAACAGACTGACCATGGCACTGTTCGCTTTATCACAAGATACCACAATAAGCACAGAAGAATGGAATCCGTACTTCAAAAACATTGGAATATTCTTAAACAGGATCCCTTTCTCAATAATGACCTTGGCGACAAACCAAAGGTCACTTATAGAAGGGCCCCAACATTAAAAAAAAAATTAGCACCCAGCAGATTTAAAACCACCAAACCAGAGAACACGCTTTGCCTTATTCCACTCACTGGCATGTATAGGTGTAATAAAGCTTTATGTAAGACCTGCGCTTTTGTGAGACATGGCCAACGCAGTTTTAAACATAAGGAAAAAACATACCAGTTGGAAGGTTTCTATAACTGTTCGACTGACTACGTTGTGTATTGTCTCACATGTCCTTGTAAATTATTGTACGTTGGACGCACCATCTGTCCTCTGCGACAACGATTCGGCAAACATCGCCGGTTTATAGAAAAAGGCTGTGATGAACACAGCACAGCGTTCCTAGACATTTTCTTGAACACCACCATCAATCCACTGCTGGCCTACAGGTATGGGTAATTGAATCCATACCACGCAAATTATCAGAGGCCGAGCGTTTCTCCAAACTATGTGAGCGTGAAACTTTTTGGATTTTTATTTTGGATACTTTAGCACCCAATGGGTTAAATGAGGAATTAGAGGTTAATACCATTATATAGAACAGGTCTACAGAATTTATTATATTACACTAACAATCCAGTGTGTAACTGTCTGTTTTTCATTTCCCTATATTGCTATACCGCAATGATACAACAACACATGTTGCACATATGTGCTGTGAACCCATTTATATGGCTTATGCCCCCCCCTCCTTTCCCAACTTTTATCCTTTTTTATTTATTTTAATAATTTTTAAAAAGGTTTTTACAATATTTGGTATCAGTCCATTTATGATAGCCTTTGTTTCAGTATAATTAAATTGAGGGCCCTCCATTACGTGACATTTAAGAAAATACTCCTATTAATATTTATATTTATATATTTTTATATATATATTTTTATATATTTTTCTATTTTTTTTGTACATATATATTTTTTCTTAGCCATATTTAATTATTACAGATAATTTATTGTCTCATATGGCATACCCGTATTTACTCGTATGAGTAACATATATAATAGAACATAATACTTTTATTTTTATTATTCATTATTATTATCATGTAATTTTCAACTAGTATTTTCCTTATTATTTTTATTAATATTCGATATAATACATCTTGTATTCATTAGTTCTAATTTTCTCATTTTTGTATTTTATGTCTTGTGATAAGTTCCATTAGCCTTATAAGTTTACCATCTTTATAGTATATTATTATTTTCACATTAACTTGTAATCCATAGAGAATTCATCCTTCCTATCATTATCCAATTCTCCCATATACTCCCTCTTCCTTTAATTGGTCCAGGTCATCACTTGTCTCTTACACAGAGCTATTTAAGCTTCCTTGTTTTCCGTCCTATACACACTTGATAAAGGAGCGCACATGCCCGTTGCGAGCTTCGCGCATGCTCAGAAATGCGTAGTGGATCCCTGTGAATCAGAACTACCCGAGTGACGTCATCACCCACGTGACCCTGTTGGAACGCGGAAGTGTCTTTCCAGCCTTACCGCACACACAGCTGGCGTCTCCGAGCGGAGGTCCGCGGCCATCCGCCCGGCATCCATCCAGCCACATAACCTTGGAGTTTTGACGATACTGGGTTTTGTTCTCTATGGAAGCTGTCATTCACCAGCCTAAATGTAAGTGCTCATGTATGCTTTTAATACTTGAATAAAACACTGATACTTAAGAGACGCTTTCTCTTTTGATTTTTTAGAACCATCTCAAGGATGATCAGAAGAAATGGTTAGCACCTGAGTTAAATATATATGAGTGTCACAGCAAAGGGTCTGAATACATAGGACCATGTGATATTTCAGTTTTCCTTTTTTAATAAATCTGCAAAAATTTAGGGGGTCTGAATACTTTCCGTCCCCACTGTATATATCCAGACAACAAATATTCAAGTACCCCAAGATATGCCTTACTGCTTATTGGAACTCGTGGGGCCTTTGGCCCAGAGAAGGACCACTACAACATTGCTTGCTGTTTTATTGTTCTATGCAAGAAGAACAATTGTATTAAAATGGAAATCAACTACATAGCTCCAACCCTAGCTACCTGGAAATCTTTGGTGAATTTTTTTCTTCCTTTATACAAGGCCACTTACAGCAGTAGGTGTCTGTTCAAATTTGATAATGTTTGGTCAAGTCTGTATAGCTAGAAAACACCAACACAGAGGCCTGATCTTTTACAAATGTATCTCTAGATTTATTTGCCTTGATGTGGTCTTTTGGAACAGATGGTCCTCCCTGCCTGGATACATTCCTAACATGGAGGGTGTGTCCTCTGCTGTTATGCAGCATCACAACATTTACTGACCTCTATATCATACTAGAGATATAGCCTCTATATGTGCCTGCACCATACACATGGTGATTGATGGTTTGTTTGTTTTTATGAAGCACAACTGTTAAATTTTATTTTTAAGTTTTACTGAGTGCTGTTGCACCTTACTGTCTGTAATTGTATAAAACTCAATAAAAATATAACTTGTGAAAAAAACGGAATAATAATATCTTGCAGTATGTGTCACTAGTCTGTGAGAAACTGCACTGACTTTTTTTTTCTAATGAAAGCTTGCAAGCCTCTTATTTTTTTGTAGATGCTCTTAAAGCCAATATATGGATTTAAACATCAATAATTATTATGTAGCTGAAAAAATCTACAGAAAGAAAAGCAGATCCCTTAATTCTGTCTTGGCTGGACTAATGCAGGACTCTGAATATACGGTCCTTAGATAATATAACTGTGCGGGACTACACACAAAAGATTTATATGCAGTAACCCGTCTCTTTAGATTTACATACTTTGTCCAAGTCTGATACTGTACTTTAGCTGGAGTGACAATAAGCAAAGTAGTCTGGCCAACAACTCTCAGACTTCAGGGGACCTCTGACCTTCTGATTGTCACAGCAATGGCAGCTCCACTATACCGTTCCACATATGTTTCTTTTTGTTAATACAACCATACAGTTGTGCTCCTGTCCTTATAAATAAACAGACAAATTAGATTTGTATTTCCTTTTCTACTACTCTATCTGTCTCCACCTGTATCAACGGGAGCTTACAGAATATTTTAAGAAGCAACTATTTCAATGTAAGACTTTTATTTATGACATTATTAAGACCTGGGGCTTTCACAGTCGGGATTTATTATGACATTTTCCATTGGAGATGCCAAGTATGAAAGAAAAGAATCTCTAGAGAAATTAAAATACTGCACAATACTATAACTGTATTCTATTCCATAGTTGTTTTAAGAGGTAAACACATCATTATCCAGTTTTTGTACAAGAATTATTTTGGTGCATCTCATAATCCCACATTTATATTACGGGAGAAACCCAGAAATTAGAGCATAAGAGCACATCCTCTCACATGACAGAGTATAATGTAATGACTGTTACATTGACTGTTACATTTTCCAAACCTACTCTGTTCTAATGGCGCTTGCAAATTTAGTTGTTTGAAATTATTATTTATCTTATTACCATCAATGCATATTGGGTGTGTTAGCTAATGATTTGGTCCATTGCAGTGGTTCAGCTATGGTGGGTGCGGCGGTCCATAAGTAGGTGTGTTGGTCATTGCGTTCACTATTGGTTTTACCACTCATTGTTATCCATAGGATTTTAGTCTCGGTTCTGGATCTTCCCATAATCAAAATGGCATTTGCAGCATCAGCCACCTGAGATTTAGACCGAGGCTTGGTTATGTGTATCCATTATATAAGGCAGTCCATCGGTACGCCGCCCGTGCCCCAGGACGTCGTCAGATTTGTGACAAAACGCATCCGTGGAGCGAAGTGCTTAAAGCCACCGCGCTGTTCACTTTCCGATTGGACGGGCATTAGTATTGTTGCCGGCCGACCTCATTTCTTACTTTAATCTTTTATACATTTTGGAAGCGATACTGCTTTTTATTAATAAACAACCATCTGGTTGTAAATAAAAATAAGATAAAAACGAATAGCCCATTAAAAGATATAACAAAACCAACTTTTGCTCCAATACTCACCTTCAACCCAGAGATTCCCCTAACTACTTCTACTTTTTTCTGCCACTAGATATTCTCAGTATGATGGCCAGCATTATTCAGCTCACTTATGCTGAGCTCAGGCCATCTTGGACCTGCACCAGCCTGTGACTGGATGGTGAAAGGAAAAGAAACACAGTGATGAGATCATCTTACATAGATGATAAGGTTGAAAAAAAGACACAGGTCCATCCCGTTCAACCTGAGAGTCACTAACTAACCACTGTATATTGTGTTCACTGAGAAAGACATGTATTGTTTTTTTAATTCATTAACAACCGCAGCTAATACCACTACCTGGGGAAGGGAGTTACACTGCTCTAATAGTAAAGAACCCCTTTCACAGTTTAGGAATAAAGCTCTATTTGTCCAGTCTCAAATTGTGGTTGTGACTTCTTCAAGGACCTTCGAGTAAACAATTTATTGTCAACTGTCTCCTTTGATTTATTTGTACATTTAAATCCTGTCCCCTCTTAAACGCCTCCTCTCAGGGGTCAATAAATGAAATTTCTGTAATCTTTCCAAATATCTGGGATTCTCAAGCGCACTTAATAATTTTACTGCCCTCCGCTAAACTCTTTCTGGTATATGAACATCCTTCCTCAGGATTAGTGAGCAAAACTTAAGTTAAACCAGTGCATCATTGGGGAAGAAATATTGATATGAACAAATACCTTTTTTTTTTTTGTATAAGAGTATTCTGCTAGCTTTGTTAGCTTCAGCTTGCCACTGCATGCTATTGCTACACTATATTGCCAAAAGTATTGGGATGCCTGCCTTTACATGCACATGAACTTTAATGGCATCCCAGTCTTAGTCCGTAGGTTTCAATAATGAGTTAGCCCACCCTTTAGCCCACCCAGCTATAACAGCTTCTACCCTTCTGGGAAGGCTGTCCATAAGGTTTAGGAGTGTGTCTATGGGAACGTTTCACCATTCTTTCAGAAGTGCATTTGTGAGGTTAGGCACTGATGTTGGATGAGAAGGCCTGGCTTGCAGTCTCTGCTCTAATTCATCCCAAAGTTGTTCTATCAGGTTGAGGTCAGGACTTTATGCAGGCCAGTCAAGTTACTCCCCCCCAAACTAACTCATCTACACTATGATAACATAATTTCATTTAATGTTAGCTGTAAGCAACAAACACATATGGGTAAGATAAAAACACTTAACTTTAAGAGAGCAAATTCTCCAAGGATGAGGGCTGCTCTGTCTCCAGGATTTAGACTGGGAGGGAATGTTGGCATCAATGGACACAGAAGAGAAATGGGAATTCTTCAAAGTAACTGTATGTAAACTCACTGCAAAGTATATTTCCATGGGCAATACGTTTAAAAGGCTAAAAATAAAACCTATGTGGCTCACGGCCAAAGTTAAAATGGCTATAAATAATAAAAAAAGAGCTTTTAGAAAATATAAAAATGAAGTAACGCTATCATCGTTTAAATGTTACAAAGAATATATCAGAATATGTAAAAATGAAATCAAGGACGCAAAAATCCTAAACGAATGACAGATAGCAAAAGATAGGACAAACCCCAAAAAATTCTTCAAATATAGCATGTAGGCCCTTTACAAAATAATCTAGAGTGGGTGACTGGGGACAAAGAGAAGGCAAATTTATTAAATATATTCTTCAGCTCTGTTTATACAAAGGAGCATGGGGGACCTCATGTCCATAATAGGGGTGGTATTGACACAGCCCAAAATGATCCACAATGGCTCAAAAGGGATATGGTCCAGAAATATTTATACAGAATAAAGGTGGATAAAGCACCTGGACCAGATGGCATCCACCCACGGATCCTAAAAGAATTGAGCTCTGTTACTTCAAGGCCATTGTTTCTCATTTTTAGGGACTCGATAATAACTGGAATGGTACCACTTGATTGGCGCAGAGCCAATGTGGTGCCCATATTTAAAAAAGGATCAAAGTCTTTACCAAGTAACTATAGACCTGTTAGTTTAACTTCTATAGTCGGGAAGATACTGGAGAGTTTATTAAAAGACCACATAGACGACTTCTTGTTGGAAAAAAATATTTTAAGCAACAGACAGCATGGATCCATGAAAGACAGAAGTTGTCAAACAAACCTGATTTCTTTTTATGAGGAGGTAAGTAAAACCTTGGACAGGGGATTGGCTGTGGACGTGGTATACTTGGACTTTGCAAAAGCATTTGAGCACTGATATCATCACTAATGGCAAAATGTAACAGTTTTAAATGGTTTTATGAAATTTTTTGGCAGCAAATGGTGGAGCTCTCTACTCATGCTTATGTGGTCATAGTTTGCAGGGTGACATCTGGTATCTATCCGTGAACCTTGTTTGACCAAGCCATCCGGCCATCGGCTGCCCATCTCTCCTCTACTGTGCTGATGCCATTTGGAGTTGTTGCCCCTGTATCCCCTGGATAAAGGCCCTGGCTGGGTATATAGCCTTTTGGTAAGCGTGCATTTTATTTGGTGTTTGGCACATATGGGTGGTGGAAGATCACATTCCCTTCCAAGTTTCATTTATTTACTTAATTGTGCACCATTATGTGAATTATGGACTGTTCTTAATTTATTTGACACAATTTCAGTATTGGACATTTTCACCTTTATTGCTTTTTGTCACATTCACAATTCAATAGAGTTATATGTTTGATAATTTATCATTATCCTTTATCAAATATTGTTGTATTTTGTAATTTTTGAACTATTATCAGCGCAGCTATTTCTGTTCTTTATTTGTCTTTATGTGTGTATCTCACATATTAGCTGCTGCTTAGATTTAGTTAGTTTTTTGTTTAGAGCGCAGTAATTCAAATTTTTCTTGACCTGAGTAACCTTGCAGATGCCCATGCTTCCAATCTAATACAAAGTGATAAGTGAAGATGAATTATCTCTTAAACTGTACACACACATATATTTCCAGCAAATTGCAATTATAGCTAAGCTCAGCTGTCCCACTTTCCAAGCAAAGCAATATATTATTATATATAAAAATGCTCCTCCTGAGTCTTGCGGTTACCTGTGGTTCTTCACTGTGTATGCCTCGGTATTTTCTGTCTGTGATGATGATCCCCTAGGCCCAGAGCAGCACTGGCAGGCGGCAGCGTATCACTGACTCTGACTCGGCCACTTGAGCGGGTGGTGCCGGCGCTGCGCGCCAGCCAGGTCTGCACGGCACAAGCAAGCTGGCAGCCAATGACTGGAGCGGAGCGGCCGAGGCGAATATCGCATTGGAGGATAGGGCCCGGGTGAGGGGGACGTCAGATGATAGATACCAGAAAAAAGAATTCAGCGTGGCAGCGGCCGTGGCGGACCCTGCTGGCCACTGCAACACCTTGACGATTCCAGGGGGGGCACTTGACCCCCCTTGCTCCCTCCTGCGGAAGCCCGTGAGGGCAACCAAACTGATAAGAAGCATGGAGGAGCTCAGCTATGAGGGAAGATTAGAGGAACTGAATCTATTCCCTCTTGGGAAGAAGAGATTAAGGGGGATATGATCAAAATGTACAAATACATAAGTGGTCCATATCGTGAACTTGGTATTTAATTATTCACTTTACAGGTCATCACAGAGGACTAGGGGGCACTCTACGTCTAGAGGAAAAAAGATTTAATCTCCAAATATGGAAAGGTTTCTTCACAGTAAGAGCTGTGAAAATATGGAATAGACTCCCTCCAGGTAGTTCTGGCAAGCTCAGTCGATTGCATTAAAAAAGGCCTGGATTCTTTCCTAAATGTACACAATATAACTGTGTACTAACATTTAGAGGTAAAGTTGATCCAGGGAAAATCCGATTGCCTCTCAGGGGATCAGGAAGGAATTTTTTCCTCTGCTGCAGCAAATTGGAGCATGCTTTGCTGGGGTTTTTTGCCTTCCTCTGGATCAACTGTGGGTGTAGGTTTGTGTATATGGGATTGTGTGTGTATATATATATATATATATATATATATATATATATATATATATTCTTTCTTTTTTGGTTGAACTTGATGGACTGGTGTCTTATTTCAACCTGACTAACTATGTAACTATGTAACTATATTGCCAAAAGTATTGGGCCACCCCTCCAAATCAGGGGGAGACTGTGTAGGGTTGTTTTTCAGGGGTTGGGCTTGGCCCCTTAGTTCCAGTGAAGGGAATTCTTAAGGTGCCAGCATACCAAGACATTTTGGACACTTTCATGCTCCTAACTTTGTGGGAACAGTTTGGGGATGGTCCCTTCCTGTTTCAACATGACTGCACACCAGTGCACAAAACAAGGTCCATAAAGACATGGATGAGTTTGGGATGGAGGAATTTGACTGGCCTACCTGATAGAACACCTTTAGGATGAATTAGAACGGAGACTGCGAGCCAGTACCTGACCTCACAAATGCACTTCTGGGGGCACGGCTAGGCTTTGCACGTGAAAGAATGCGTTCTCGCATGCTCCCGCCGAAGATCAGCAATGTAGCAGCGTTTGAGGCATCTCCCAGGGCTATACCTGCCCACCAATACTTTCTCGTAGAGCGGCTCATCAGCAGGTTCAACACTGCAGCCTCACCCCCCATCACTAAGGCGATGGTGAAATGGCTTAAAGATCTTGGAGCGGTGCCGGATCCAGGCCTACAAGATGGCGCTGACCCGCTTCCGGCCCGTTCTATGACAAAAGACAGGGGCAGAAGTAACAGAGGGGGGTGGCATGGTGGAGTCTTCTTTAATTAGCCCTGCAGAGAACCTGAAACTCTGGAATGTGTTCATGGCTATGCAGAACTGTAACCATACTCTGACCTCCCTGTCCACTTAATTCCATCATCTCAGAGAGGATGTCACTATCATGTGACACAATAAGCAGAAAGTGCGGGAGCGCACATCTGCTCTTGAGGGCTGGGTGCGCACCATAGAGAATGAGTTGGGCCCCATGCAGCAAGATCCTAAAGTAGTGGGCTTGCAATCTAACCTCATGCTAATCGCATCAATGACCTTTAAAATAGACTCAGAAGGAACAACGTGCATATTATGGAAGGAAAGAACCCCACTGAGTTTATCGAGCAATGGTTGTTGGATGTATTTGATAAGCAAAATTTCACCCCTTCTTTGTGGTGGAATGGGCGCACAGGATCCCTGCTAGACCCCTGCCCCTGGGCAATTTGCCACACCCGCTCATCTTAAAAATGTTTCACTACAGAGACAGAGACAAAATCCTTTCTCTAGCCCGTACCAAGGGCAATATCGATGTGAATGGATCTAAAGTCTCCTTTTTCCTGGACTATACTGTTGAGGTACAAAAACAAAGAGCTCAGTTTACAGATGTTAAACGGCACCTCCGCAACCTTCAGATCCAATACGTCATGCTTTACCCCGCTAAGCTTCAGATTGTTGCTAGGGAAGAAACACTGTTCTTTGAAAGTCCTAAGGCGGCTGCCACCTGGCTCGACAGAAATGAGCAACATTTCCTCCTCGCACTACCAATGCTTCATGATGGCCACCGAACCTCGGAGTTGTCCTTAATTTCTGCTGCACAGTTGTTCGAAGATGCCTTTTTCATCACAAGCTAACAGCGGTCCTTGTACGGTTATCAACACCATATTCTACTAAATCAACAGTTAAAGTTCCTTTACCTTGACAAATGTGCTTCTGGAAGAATGGTCAAACATTCCCATAGACACACTAGTAAACCTTGTGGACACCCTTCCCAGAAGAGTTGAAGCTGTTACGGTGGGCCAATTCAATATTGGACCCTATGGACTAATGCCCCGTACACACCGTCGGATTTTCCAATGGAAAATGTCCGATCGGAGCGTGTTGTCGGACATTCCGACCGTGTGTGGGCTCCAACGGACATTTTCCATCGGATTTTCCGACACACAAAGTTTGAGAGCAGGCTATAAAATTTTCCGACAACAAAATCCGATCGCGTCAATGCCGACCGTGTGTGGCCAGTTCCGACGCACAAAGTGCCACGCATGCTCAGAAGAAATTCTGAGATGGAACAGCTCGGTCTGGTAAAATTAGCGTTCGCAATGGATACAGCACTTTCGTCACGCTGCAATGTAAAAAATGGTTTAATACAGCACACTCTCTTCTTCTTTATAATGTGAGAAGAATGAAGTAGTTTTGCTGCTCATATTCACACAGACTTCTCACAAACTTCTTTCTTTATTATTTATCGGGATTCCCTCAATATATTTTGATTTGTCACATCTGACCAATTTTTTTTTGTTTGTTTTTAATTGTAAAAAATTTGGTTTCAAGGCTGTTTTTTTTGTAATTTTTGTTGGCTTTTTACTCCAGAATATTTTTGTGTGTGTTTTGTGTGTCAAGTTACCACAACACCATTGATATTGTATTATTTAATCTCAATGAGATTGTTTAGTGTTGGTGTCTCTTGTTAATTTCACATTGTATTTTGAAATGTACCTGCTTCCTCACCAACAAAGTGTTTTTTTTAAGGAAAACATACATAGGCAAGTATAATTGAACCAAAAATTCCTTTATTAAGGGCTCAGAACCAAACAAAGAGGGAGGCAACACTGGAGAAACAGCAGAAATTGGTGAAGCCTTTGGCCCCCATCAATTATTTTACTGCAAAATTGGTGGCATGAGGAGTCCATATCTAAGGGAGTGCAGTCTGGAACAGAAGTCACAGAGATCCGGAAAGCAGCAGATGACATCTGTGTCCCCAGGCTGTGGTCATGCAAGAGACTGCAACTTTTGTCAGACCAGACTGAACCCAGAGCCATCGCTCTCTGGTCTTCCTTCCACGCTGTGGCTGTGGTGGTGGAGTTGTAGCAGCAGGAGGAGGAGGAGGATGGTCCAACTCAATCACGTCGGTATTGGGTGTGATTTCGCCACTCACCCCCTTAGTTAGGACTTTATAAATAAGCTTCTCACACATGAGGCGTTGGCCCTCCCGCATGTCCTTCAGTTTGGTGGCAGCCATGCAGGCAAAGGCCTCTTCAGGAGTGGGTAAGGCTCTGAGGGACGCAGAAGCCTCCTGAATGAGCCTGAGTGCTGAATCCTGCACGTTACTCCCCTTCCTGGGTTATTTGTATGGAGGGCGGAGGGGAGGAACCTGCAATTCGGTCAGGCTCTGACTGGTCCCAGGCTTCTCCTGGCTGCCATTTAGCCCCGCCTCCTCCTGGCTGCCACTAACCCCTGCCTCCTCCTGGCTGCCACATTCCACAGCCTCCTCCTGTGTGCCACATTCCACAGCCTCCTCCTGGCTGAGGTCTTCCTGTGTATGAAAAAGGGACATAGTTTGAGTTTTTTCTTCATCAATCACACACAATTGTCACCTCATGACTGTTGCAAATTGAATGTTAAGAAATATAACTGATGATCATTCTGAGCCCAGCATTTTTCATTCTTGTCCCAAATATTTTTGACCACTACTGTCTATTGATATGTAAAACACTTTAATAAATCTGCAATTAGTGATGAATAATAACATCTAGTAAACATCATTTATGTTTTGCAAAGAAATCTGTAGAAGAATGCTATGCCTGGCTCCATCTGGGCTCCTCCACTTCTTCCTGGCTGGAAGTCCCAGGTTGGACATCGGAAGCCACAGCTGGGGTGGAAGGAAGAGTGGAAGGAAGAGTAGAGAGGGATTCCCTGACTTCAGTGTGGTCTGACAGAAATCGCAGTCTCTCATAGTACCACAGCCTGGGGACATAAACGTCATCTGCTGCAGCTCCGGATCTCTGGGAATCCGTGACCTTCTTGCGCTCCCTAAGATAAGTGCTCCTCAGGCCACCAATTTTGTTTTTTAAATAGGGGATGGTTGCTGTGGGGACCACCGGTTTCACCAACTCCAGTAGTTTCTCCAGCGCTGCCTGCCTCTTTTGTTTATTATTATAATGCGGATGTTTCACCTGCCACAGAGAGGGCAGCTCCCTGTACTTGTCTATGAACAGGGGGAGGAAGTTGTGGTCATTGAAGCCATCCATTTTTTTCTGCAAAACACAACACGAGACAAACCCTAATGCCACACAAAACTCTCCTAATCTTGTTACAATATAGGCCTCAATCTCGAAGCAGTATAGGCCCAAGTTTTGCTCTTACCTTCGTTATCACAATCGGCGCCTCCGATACTCCTTCCTCCGCTCACAGATCGTAGGTACTACGCACGCGTGTTACGCTTTATACACACTGCGCATGCATGTAACTCTGCCCGCCCCTGACGTTCTTTCTAGTCTATTCCCCGCACCTTTTCGTTCGGCGCAGTGGGGGAAGAGCACATGGCAGAGACACAGCAGGTGCGTGCTAATTATAGCAACGAGGAGGAGTGGGAGGAAAGCCCGGAGCCTGAAACGTCTGGATCCAGAAGGAGACGATTTAAGGCATCAAATATGTCCTTTGGGGAGATGTTGGAGATGGTCGACATCCTGAAGAGGGCCGACTATGATGGAAAGTATGGACCTTACCCCAACCCCAATGTCAGAAAGGCCAAGATAATGGCGAAAGTGGTCAAGAGTCTGCACCGGAATTTCGGGGTACGACGATCCATCAGCTCAGGAAGCGGTGGTCGGACCTCAAATTAAGAGAACATGAGCAGTACAGAAAGATCCGGAGAGTGCTGCAAAAAAGTAAGTAGTTGTGCTGTGTTCCTATTGTATTTATGTTTATTACATTCGTGCTGCTCCATGTGATTTTCTTAACTGTTATCCAGTTTAACCACTTTAATACCCGGCCATAGTCAAATGACGTCCACAGATGGGATCTCCCATCCTGGGTGGAAGTCATATGACGGCCTCGGCTTTCCGCCGCTACTGCGGGCCCCCGGGGGCCCGCAGAGCGGCGATCGGGGAACCGTTGTGTCCCTCAGGACACAACGGTTCCCCGATGGGGGTATTGAAGCGGCGGTGGTGGGCGGCGGCGCACGGTGGAGCGTCGGTAACGGCAATGCAGAGCGGCATTGGGAAGCGGCATGTATCGTCGGTGACGGCAGTCAGAGTGGTGATCGGGGCTGAGGCTTTTCCCCTGGATACAGCTCAGCCCCGATCACTGTAGCCAATGACATGGCTCGGCCTGTTGACCATGTTTTTGTCTGCCCCTTGGATTGACCTTTCACCCTGCTACACAGGGGTCTCACATATGTGAGGGGCTCCGGAATAGTGTTCGGAGTTTCTGTGTTCCCATAACAGGGTCTGGTTGCCCGGAGGCTTCAAAGCGATATGGGTGGGAGAAGCCTCTACCCCTGTCCCCATTCTTTTCTGACCGATGCCCTAATCTTGATGGTACTGCCTGCTCCCTGGACAAATACTCTGGCTGTGCTATATATAAATGGGTGATGCTGCGCTAATCCTCAATATAAAAGCATGTGCCATAAAAGTGAGTAAGGGGCTAAGGGTTAAATCTTACATCACACAAAAGATATCACGGAAATCATAAACTAAAACAAATACCGTGGTAAATAACAGTAGCCAAAAAATAGAAATAAATATACTAAAAAGAGTGTATATCATATATGTGAGAGCATGTTCATGGTGACACACAAATATTTAAAAAACATAACCTCCTAGCAATTTAGTAAACCTCACAATCAGTGAAAGACCATCCATACATAAGGTGCAAATAAATATATATATATATATATATATATATATATATATAAAAAAATAATTAAAACTAGGTGTAAAAAATGCTCAGAAAAAGTGACAGTGTGCAATGATGTATTCCACTTAGATGAATCCATACACCATGCTAAATATAAGGTGACAAATGTGCAAAAACGTCCATCTAAAAAAACATAAATGTCCCAGACATTTGTGTTCAAAGTGCTTCACAAGAAAAATCCTTGGTAATACAAATAAAAATAGAATGTGTGACAGCAACGTCCTAACATGCAGCCGTTGCAATTAAAGTGCTCAGCAATCCCCTGATGAAGTCACGTGAGGTGTGACGTCACGCGTAGGGACGAGACAGGTTGCAGACACTGATAGAGGCTTACGAGCTCGCCGCTCGTTGGATACAATTGTTGCTGTTTTTATTTCTGATGTGAGTACTTTTATTTGTTAATAAAATTTACCATTTGACCAAACGATATTACACTATTGGGACCCTTCCTGCCTTTTACATACCCCCCTGCACTACATCTGAGGGAACCATATCTCGGATCTAGGACCGTGAGGGATGCGCTGGAGCCCCTAGGTGGACACCCCAAAGGCATTACTGATCATATGCTTTTGCCCTATTACCCTAAGGTAAGGGGCCACTACCCACTTGTGTGTATGCACACGAAGACATTTTCTTTGATGTCACCCACGCTGAGCACTTTAATTGCAACGGCTGCATGTTAGGACGTTGCTGTCACACATTCTATTTTTATATGTATTACCAAGGATTTTTCTTGTGAAGTACTTTGAACACAACTGTCTGGGACATTTATGTTTTTTTAGATGGACGTATTTGCACATTTGTCACCTTATATTTAGCATGGTGTATGGATTCATCTAAGTGGAATACACCATTGCACACTGTCACTTTTTCTGAGCATTTTTTGCACTTAGTTTTAATTAATTAGTTTTTAATTATTTTTTGATATATATATATTTATTTGAACCTTATGTATGGATGGTCTTTCACTGATTGCGAGTTTTACTAAATTGCTAGGAGGTTATGTTTTTTAAATATTTGTGTGTCACCATGAACATGCTCTCACATATATGATATACACTCTTTTTAGTATATTTATTTCTATTTTTTGGCTACTGTTATTTACCACGGTATTTGTTTTATTTTATGATTTCCATGATATCTTTTGTGTGATGTAAGATTTGACCCTTAGCCCCTTACTCACTTTTATGGCACATGCTTTTATATTGAGGATTAGCGCAGCATCACCCATTTATATATATTCATTGTGAAGGTCAGGTGTGTACCCGAATCGGTGCAAGCAGCTTTTCCACTCTTAGCCGTCTTCCATATTTGATATCGCGGGAATAACTTTACTATTTTTTAGCTTACTCTGGCTGTGCTGACCATACCTCTGCCTGCTGCATGTACTATCTATGGACAGTATTCCTGCCTGCTGCATGGACGATCCTTTGATCCTTTTGCTGCTGCTGACCACATCCCTGCCTGCTATCTGGACTAATGCTTTGGCTGTGCTGACATCTCTACCTGTACTGACTATTCCTGCCTGCTGCCTGTTTTGCTGTCGCTGTCCACGTTCCTGCCTGCTGCCTGGACCGATGCTCTTCTCTGTGGACCACTGCACTACTAAAACTGCAGGTAATCTTTTCTTTACCCTTTACTCAGCAGAATGTATTTTGGTTTGTAATTGGTATGTACAGTACATGCTATGTGTTAGAAATATGAAGGGCCTTCAACAATGGGATAGGTTGGCAGGAATTTGTGTGTAACGTATGCTCCTAGAACAACTGACAGTGCTACTTGGTTGTTGGGCCCTTGTATGTGGACAGACTATGTAAAAGTCTCACACGTGGTATTGCCATACTCAGGAGGAGTAGCAGAATGTATTTTGGGGTGTCCTTTTTGCTATGTACATGCTGTGTGTTGAACATATCTTATAAATGGACAACTTTGTATAAAAAAAAATGCGTTTTCATTTTTTTTCCACATATTCCAAAAACTTCGGGAAAAAAATGAACCATTCAAAAGACTAATTATGCCTCATAGATTATACGTTGGGATGTTAGCTTTCCAAAATGGGGTCATTTTGTGGGCGTTTCCATTGTCCTGGTGCTCCAGGGCCTTCAAAATTGTAATAGGTGGTTGAGAAATGAGATGTGTAATTTATGCATGTAGAACGCCTTACGGTGCTACTTCAATGTTGGGCCTCTGTATGTGGCCAGGCTGTGTAAAAGTCTCACACATTTGGTATCGCCATACTCAGGAGGAGTAGCAGAATGTATTTTGGGGTGTCATTTTTGCTATGTACATGCTATGTGTTGGAAATATCTTATGAATGGACAACTTTGTGTAAAAAAACAATGCGTTTTCATTTTTTTTCCACAGTTTCCAAAAACTTTGGGAAAAAAATGAACCATTCAAAAGACTCATTATGCCTCATAGATTATACATGGGGTGTTAGCTTTCCAAAATGGGGTCATTTTGTGGGCGTTTCCATTGACCTGGTTCTCCAGGGGCTTCAAAAGTGTGATAGGTTGTCATCAAATGAGATGTGCAATTTATGCTCGTAAAACGCCTGACGGTGCTAGTTGGATGTTAGACCCCTCTGTATGTGGCCAGGCTGTGTAAAAGTCTTACACATGTGGTATCACTATACTCAGGAGGAGTAGCAGAATGTATTTTGGGGTATAATAACTTGTTATTATGACAATTTTGTGCAAAAAAAAAAAAAAAAAATTCCAAGAATTGTGGGAAAAAATTACAACTTCAGAAAACTCACCATGCCTCTTACTAAATACCTTGGAATGTCTGCTTTCCAAAAAGGGGTAATTTGGGGGGTATTTGCACTTTCCTGGCTTGTTAGGGCCTCAAGAAATGAGATAGGCCTTTAGTACATCAGGTGTGATCAGATGTGATCATTTTTCAATGATTTGCACCATAGCTTGTAAACTCTATAACTTTCACAGAGACCAAATAATATACACTAATTTGGGTTATTTTTACTAAAGATATGTAGCAGTATACATTTTGGCCCAAATTTATGAACAAAAATTACTTATTTGCAAAATTTTACAATAGAAACTAAAAAAAAGTGTTTTTTTTTTCAAAAATATCTCTCTTTTTTCGCTTATATTGCAAAAAATAAAAAACCAGCAGTGATTAAATACCACCAAAAGAAAGCTATGTTTGTGAGAAAAAAATGATAAAAATTTGGTTTGGGTACAGTGTAGCATGACTGAGTAATTGTCATTCAAAGTGTGAGAGTGTTGAAAGCTAAAAATTGGTCTGGGAAGGAAGGGTGTATAAAAGCCCTGTATTGAAGTGGTTAAAATGGCAACTTTCATGTTCATGGGCACATTATTCGTTCATATCAAACATTTTTCTTTCGGCCTATAAAACACCATTGTTTTGGCCATATGCATTTGACCACATTTTTTAGGGCCTACTTGTATGAAAATAATTTGGTTGTATAGATGGGTTTGTTACTAGAATGAAATGCAAACTCGATTCTTGTGTAAGGAGAGGACACTCAGCAGCAGTTTTCACATCTGCACACTGGAGCACTAGTGTGGGACACAAGAACACCCTTTTTATTAGGGGGCCCACACAGGTGCTCCAGTGTATACTATAGGGGGGTCTCCATCTGGGAAGCTTGTACAAAACAGGTAAAGTATTGAAGCTTGACAAAGGACACTAAAAATTCTACATCTTGGAACTCTGCCAAAACAGACAATTGTACCCCACTTCCAAGCATTGTTTCATATTTATAGTTCTGCCATCAAATATCTGTGTGCTAAGTATACCATTTTTTTAACATAGGAGAGAAAAGACTCGGAGGACACCCCTCATCCGAGGAGACCAGAGACCCCCCCACCTCTGGAAGAAGGGGAAATCCCCCAAAGACAAGAAGAGCAGGAGGAGGA
This sequence comes from Aquarana catesbeiana, assembly GCF_042186555.1. NCBI lineage: Eukaryota > Metazoa > Chordata > Amphibia > Anura > Ranidae > Aquarana > Aquarana catesbeiana. The sequence continues at coordinate 468,098,460 of NC_133326.1, read as the reverse complement.
AGAGGTGGTGGAACTAGTCACCACAACAGGTGAGTGTCTGCGACCACAGGCTCAGGTAAGAGATGAATGCCGGCATATTTATAATACATGTTTTTTTTTTGGTTTCTATCTTTTTAGGTGATCGTGATGTTGTGGATCCAGGGCATTTAACCTCGGAAAGTGCACAGATCCTGATCAGGGAGATCATGGGGTGTAATGTTGCATTGGAAAACATCAAGAAAAACATAAATGACGTTATTCAAAAAAACGAGAACATCATTGATGTTTTGGGGAGAGTTTAAAACCCCTCCAAATCCCTTTGTTTTATGGTGTACTACAATTTTTTCATTTTTTGTCTAATTGTAGAAAAGCCAAATTTTGAGGATGCACAGAGTGTGTCAACATGTGCTATCTGCCATCACGGGAGATCAATGGATGCGTTTTGGGGGTGCAACCCCTTCCTCAATAATAAAGTAGATGTGAGGAAGGGGTGGCTCCCCCAAAACACGTCCCTTGATCCCCCGTGATGGCAGGTAGCACATGTTGACATTCAGGTATTTGTGTGCATCTTCAAAATTTGGCTTTTCCGGGGGTGACTTCACCCCATCTGAACGCAATATCAAACACAGTTCCTAAATACTCATGTCTGATATTGCCTTCAAGTTCTATCAAATGTGAACTTTGTAAGTTCAAGATTTGTGTCTTTCTTGTGTGTTTTTAAACATGCCTGTTTTACCTTAAATGAACATTTCTACTTTTTCTAATGCCACCCCAAAAATTGTTATACAACAAACATGTTGGTTTGTTTTAAAAACTTTTTCTAAATGCACATGTGATTGTGCAGGTATTAAAAAGATTGTTAATCAAGAATGTGTGGATTATTGTCTCAACGCTACAACACTTTTGGGGTGCTCTAATTGGTGTTTTCTGTGACAATGGTGTTATTTCTTAAGGGAAAATCCACTTTGCACTACAAGTGCAGTTTCAAGTGCACTTGTAGTGCAAAGTGTCCTTGCCTTTAGTAAATAACACCCAACAGTACTTTGTATAAGGTTACACAATCACACCACTTTCAGGACTCACCACATTTCTGTCAGGGTCAGCTAAAACAAACACAAGCAGGAAATGTCACCAAAGATTTGCTTAATTTTTTTTATTTGATAAAGGTTTCACACATTGTCTGGCATATTGATAGCCCCCCTACCCGCAAAGAATTCAAGGTATCTTAGCGGGACATCACGGGCACTCAGGGAGGGCAAGCCAGGACAGCCACTTTCAAGCGCCATCAGGGTTGGTTCATTTTGAATTCCGGCCTCAGGCCCAACTGAGCCAGCATAGTTGGCAGAATGTTGCCGTAAAAAGTTGTGTAGAGCACAGCACGCCAGGATAATATGATTCAGTTTTAAGAAATAGGCGGAAACGGCTGGCCATGATTCCAAACGTGTTCTCCACCACTCTTCTGGCTCTGGCCAGCCGGTAATTAAAAACCCTCTGGTCCGGGGTGAGGGTCCTCATCGGGAATGGCCGCATAAGATGGTCCTCCAGAAGCTTCATCCGCAATGAAGATGAATGGGAGTCCTTCCACATTGTCTTCTGGAGGTGGTAAGTCCAAGCTGCCATTCAGGAGACGCCTGTAGAACTCGGTCTGGGTGATGACTCCACCATCAGACATCCGGCCATTCTTCCCCACGTCCACATACAGGAACTCATAAGTAGCCGACACCACCGCCAACATCACAATACTATTGAACCCCTTATAATTATAATAGTACGACCCCGGGTTGGGTGGTGGGATGATGTGGACGTGTTTCCCATCAATTGCCCCTCCGCAGTTAGGAAAGTCCCACCGCTGGGCAAAGTGGGAGGCCACAGTCTGCCATTCCTGTGGCGTGGAAGGAAACTGTTGAGGAAAACCAAAAAAAATTAGTCTTTTTGCACATAAACATGGAAAGCTGATTAGACACAATCATTCTTGGCCAACATCAAGATAACATTTATTTATGGGAATTTTTAAAGACCAAAGTATAAGGTACAACTATCATATTCCCCCCCCCCTCTCATGGGCCATTTCTAACATTATAGGGGGGGGGGCTCTTGGCCAGGTAACCCTCTCCACTTCATTGAGAGATGAATGCCTAAATAATGGGTATTACTTTGAACAGCCCCTCCTTAGTTACACTATTGGCAGCCCACTGGACAGGTAAGAAGTGTCATAATACAAAGATATAAATACACACTGTACACATTTGAGCACATTTGGACATTCTGCTATTACCTATCATGATAATAATAGGATACAAAAAATTTAAAGTGTACCATTTGAAAGTATTCAGGCAGGCCCTTGCACTACATGCTTTGGGGAATTCATCCATAAATCTGACCACTAAAGAGATGGGTATAGTGTGTATGGGTTTGGCCAAGTCAGCAGATAGATGATTGAGGATAGATAGAGAATTGTTATTAGCTGACTTGGGGCAGTTGGGGGGAGGGAGGGTTCCAAATGATTTGGGGACCCCCCAAAAAAAGCCTCTGGAACTCTGCATGAATTTAAAGCACAAATCACATTTAAAAACATTTTAGGGGGTGTTTGGGGTAAAGCACTACTATGGAGCTGATAAAATACATTATTAAGTGACTACATGAGGTGAATATAGGGCCAGGAGAGCATGCTGGGGAGGTAAGTGAAGGCAAATATGTATTAAGGACAAAACAAATAATTACATAAAAATCCAGCATGCACGAGAACAAAGGGGACATTCACAGCATATTACAATCATGGTAATTAGGGAATGAGGAAAGAAATACAATATAATATCAAACATTAAATGCAATAAAATGTGATATTAAAGGATAAAAATCTTACCTTAATATAGTCCTTCTGCAGGACCTGTATGATGGCAGAACAGGTCTCTGGAATAATGATACCCAGAGCCTGGGGGGAGATGCCTGTCGAGAACTTCAACTCCTGCAGGCTTCTCCCCGTCACCAAGTACCGCAGGGTGGCGACCAGCCTCTGCTCCGGAGTGATGGCTTGCCTCATGCAGGTATCCTGCCTGCTGATATAGGGGGTCAGCAAAGCCAACAAACGGTGAAATACGGGGTCCGTCATTCGGAGAAAGTTCCTGAAATCATCAGGATTATTCTCACGGATCTCACGGAGCAAAGGCATAGGACAGAACTGGTCACGCTGAAGCAACCAATTCTTGGTCCATGAACTCCTCCCCACCCTGTTCATGGACTGGACTTGTGTCAAGGCCAGCCCCCGCACAGCATGAACTCTACGAGGAGTACATATATGCAACATGGCTAGAAAACGGTCAGCTGCTCAGAACGAAGTAACAGAACGCACTGAAGAACTGCAAGGCCTGTGAAGAGCGACCTGAAAAACAGTAACGAACAAACAAGAACACAATGACAAGTCACGCGTAGCTTGCTTGCACGCACTGAAGAGCAGATACAAACCCACAAGCACAAAGTGAACAGCAGAAAACGATCTGAAAACCACGAGTCTGAAAAAGCGCGAATCGTCTCTCACCAAACTTTTACTGACACGAGATTAGCAAAAGGAGCCCAAAGGGTGCCGCGCTTGGTTCTGAACTGGCCTTTTCTAGTCTCGTCGTACGTGGTTTACGTCACCGCGTTCTTGGCGATCGGAAATTCCGACAACTTTGTGCGACCGTGTGTACGCAAAACAAGTTTAAGCCAACATCCGTCGGAAAAAAATCCTAGGATTTTGTTGTCGGAATGTCCGATCAATGTCCAACCGTGTGTACGGAGCTTAAGACTAGGATGCCATTAAAGTTTATGTGCATGTAAAGGCAGGCGCCCCAATACTTTTGATAGACCAATTCCCCAAGAGCAGTCCCTTCTAATGAATATTTTTATGTACCCATGTGCATAACTTTTTTTCAACATCAACAGACCCTAATTTGTAAATTAATTGTTTATAAGGTACATTATCAAATGACTTAACAAATTAAATACTACATCCACTTGCCTTCCTAGATCAAAATTTTCACTCACCACCTCACCACTACCTAAAGAGGTAACAGGTTGGTCTGACAAGAACGTATTTTCATAAAACCATGTTGGTTGTTACTTACGATACCATGTTTGCAAAAGTTCTTGATTATAGTCCCTTACCATCCCCTCAAATACTTTACATTCTATTGATGTTAGGCTAACTGGTATGTAGTTCCCTGGTATACATCTTTTTTTTAACTTCTTTTTATTGCTTTTCAATAAAGGTAGTAGAGTACAAAACACAGAGCCTCTGGGCATACCCCAGGTCAAGGTTATACAGTAACAATTAAATAAAACGAAAACAGTGAACAAGTAAAACTACAATTAAACCCGTCCTTGCCACTCATACAGAACATATGCTGCAACCCGGGCCACAAAGGCTAATTTTAAATGGAGGAGTAGTTTGTCCTGAAATAACTTGTACCCTCTCCACCACCCAAGAACACAGTCAGCAAAGTCCCACGAACCGTGGAACAATACAGTACACAAGCAACCTATACAAGGTGGGGCTATCATATATTCGTGTTCGGGACCAGGCATAGGCAATCATTTAGGATTGACTGGTAGTGGCCTCAAAGTCCTGTTGATCTACAGTAGTAGAGCCTGAGTCCAGCTAGATGTTCAACATTTTGTGGAACTTTTATGGGCAGCCTCGACACATATACGTCTCCCTGTAAAGGGGTATAGCAGAAATCATTACCGATTTCAATAATCCCAGGGTGGGAGCAGTTCCTGACTTCCATTGAATAATGATAGATTTTCTAGTATAAAACAATAGTAGCCCAAGCAGTGTACGAACAGCCTTGGAGGGAGGCCAAAGCCTCCACCAACCTAAGGAGGCATATATCCGGCTGCTGTGGAATAGGGATAGTAGTCAACCATATAACAAACTAGAGAACCCTCGACCAGAAAGTTTGGAGGTATGGGCAGAACCAATTCATATGGAAATAATCAGCCTGCTCCGTTTGGCAACACCAGCAATGTGGAGGGCAATTCGGGTAGATCCTGTGGAGTCTCTGGGGCATCACATAGAACCTGTGTAGAATTTTTAACTGGATCAGCTGTTCCCTGGAAGACACAGGTTGGGAAAATGGGGACTCCCAAATGTCCTACTAATCCTCGCTGTCCAGCTCCAGCAGCTCTACCAGCCAGAAAGACATGAATTGGTCAAGACCGTGATGCATGGTAGGCTGCAAGACCTTGTAGATAGCTGAAAGAGGTTTCTCAAGAGACTAGTCCCGAAAGAACGATTCCATGTCAAACAGTCATATATTCAGGGGGGGAACTTCCAAATTGCATGGAAAAGGCATGGAGTGGCTGAAGGAGAAATGGAAGAAGTAGGAATTGGGTAGGCTAAACTGCTGTTTGAGGGTATCAGATGTCTTTAGCACGCCATTCTCACAGATGGGGGCCACCCTGGTAAACATCTTGACCACTTTTTGAATATCAGTACCATATTTGCTCCACACCAATCATTTAGTGCCATTTCATTCAGACTTTAAAAATTAGGACTTGCGGTTTAGATATAACAGCGTTAAGCTCCCTGTGAACTTGTTTGTGAAAGCCATCTGGTCCTGGTGATTGATATACAGTTCATTATAGTTTTCTAGTCTGTTTTGAATCCAGATTCCTGTCAGCCACAGAGGTACATTTAGTACATTTGTGTTAGCATTAATGTTTTGCCTCTTATTCCATCTTTATTCATTTGTATAAAATGAAGAAAAAAATATATTAAAAACATCTACCTTTTCCTTGTCACTTGTGAGCAAATTTTCTAATGTTCATCTTTTTATTGGGTCTTTGTGCTTTCACCTTACCTCTTTACTATTTATATATTTAGGGGAAAAAATGCTCTTTTAAATCTTTTGTATTCCTTGTAACTCTGTAGTGTAGTGCACATCATTTCAGTTTAGCCACATATGTTTAACTGTAAACCTTTTACAGTAATACCTCGGATTGCGAGTAAGATGGTTTACGAGCGTTTTGCAATACGAGCTATTATTTTGCAAAACAAGCAGGATTCAAGCCTCTGGGTTGTGCAGTACCGCATTTGGCCAGAGGTGCGAAGGGCGTCGGTGACAATCGGAGCCGTTGGGAGCCGCTCAGAAACGCTCGTAAAGACTCCTTTCCCGAGTGTCTCCGAGCCTCTCCGAATGCATCCAAGCGGGGTAAGTTAAGTTAAGTGGGTAAATCCTTCCGGGGCTGAAGTGGTTAAATTACTAACCCAAAAAACACACTCTGAGAATGCCCAGAAAAATCCAAGTGCTGTTCGCACACAAAAAAACAAAGTCCCTGAGCGTGCCCAGACCAACGCAAATGCAGCTAGCACAAAATAAGCCACCCCCTGTCCAGAATTAAGCACATCATCCAGCATGCTACAAAATTACAGAGAGAGACCAGGGGGTGTTTGAGACAAACACCCCCCGGTCCAGGGAGCAAACAAACTGCCTAACACGGGCAAAAATTATACAACAAATACCATTGCAGTCTTTGGAGACTGACCTTTTAATTTTGCTAGTCCCCACTTGGCTGGCTTATATTCTAGTTATTGTCCTTAAAATGGGTATGGGGGCCCAGGCCCCACCCCGAGGGACATATATCAATGTCACCAATTTTGACAACCCCAAAAACGAAACAAGGAGAAATGCCTTTAAAAATGCCAAATTGCTTAAAATCTAGTACCTTTACTCTGCCTGTAAAGTGTTGCATGGAGTGTGGAGTTCCACTTTAAAAGCAAAATCGAGCCCAAGGAAATCAAAGGGATTAGAGGGGGGAGACAAGAGCATTGGAGAATGGAGTGGAGTGTGGAGTTCCCCTTTAAAAGCAAAAGCTAGCCAAAGGAAATCATATGCATTAGAGGGGGGAGCTCATGCCCTTTTAGGCCTTAAAAAGGAGCTAGAGGAGTGAGAGTCTTTTTACATAATTTTAACAAGGTACATGTTAATTTTGGCAACGTAACATGCTCATATGACCTGTGTGCTTCTAAAAAAAAAACATAAAGGTGAACCAGCTTAAAAAAAAAATAGTCAACACATGCAACTGCATGTACGTTGCTTAATATTTACTAACATTTTGGGTGCACAATGAAAAAACTCATGTAAACGGGCGCAAGAGCCACTTGCACATGCGCAATGCTTATATAGATCTCATGCAGTTCTAAACGTACTTGCAGGAACAGCAGGTTATCTCTGAAAAAGTTACTTTCTCATTCTATTTTGGGCATGTCTGTTACTTGGGCAGTTGTTGATAAATTTCCTCACATCAACCCATAATATTGGCACCTCCATCTTCTGTTAATATTGAATTGGAGATGCTGTGCGCCATGTCCATAGTGGCGCACAGATCACATTCTCCCGTGCGCCGAGACCGCAATAGTAAATGGTAGATTTGAGCTCTGTTACCGGAGCACCATGTTATAAATATGAAAATGTGCGTTGCGCCTCGCCGTGCGCCTCTACTATACTAACTGCTTTAGTAAATCACCCCAAAGTCTACTTTAATTGAAAATTCTAAACAAAAGGGTTATACTGATGAATTAGTAAGAAGTGCTTACAAGAGATATTTCTATTATCAACCAAATATTTGTCATACTACAGCTGATGGTGGGGATACTACTAATGTGAAATTCATCACAAGGTTCAAAGGCAATTATGCTATAGTTACAATTTTGAGAAAACACTGGCACATATTTCAAATCAGGTGCAAGCACTGTTTAGGTAGTCGGCTGCTGCTGGGGCAGACATTCCTCTATCCACCATGGTTAGCCTGTATTGCCAGCTTAAGTAGCTTCTGGACTGTCGAAGGGAGATTGTACAATTTTTAAATCCTTATTTAGACATCCGAAAAATAATGAGACAAAACATTTGACAAAATCAGCATATGCCATAGGCCATTAACAACATGATTCGGTAGATGCTGACAAACCCCCACCCCCAGGATAGTCATGTCTCCCTTGACATCCCAGGAAAATTACTGCAATTGGAAACATAGTATATTGAACACCAGGGTAATAAGGTGCAATAGATGGTAATATGTGGCAATAGAGCCCAGAGTTGAGGCCTAAGTATGCCTCCCATGACCACATGTATGCTCAATAAATCAGAAAGTGAAAAAGTGATTGTAACACTTAATCAAAACTAACACCTCTCTGCCCCTAACACTAGCCTTAACCTAACCCCTAACACAAGTCCCTGCTGATGCATTCTTATCAGTCACGCACTGGAAGTATTTGGTCAATCAGTGCTAATGATAGTGCCAAAGCCACTTGCCCTTCACTGATATTTTTATAATGCAATAAAGTGGGGGTGCTCAACCTGTGGTCTGCAGGCCACATGAGGCCCTTGGAGCCCTCTGATGTGGCCCTCCGCCTCAAACTAGGGAAGCGCACTTCCATTATATCCTGCGGGTTAGGTGCGTACCTAAACTCCTAAATGCAGGAGTTTTGGTGCACATTCAGAAAGTGTAATACGCCCACAAGTTATAATATAAGATTATGGCAAAGCACAAAGGGCAGCAAAAGGTGCACTGCGCTGCACCTGTGGTGCTGGCAAACCGCAGCGCATCAGTGCAAAAGTAGCCTTATATGGGGCTCAAGACAGTAAGGGCTCGTTTACATTTGTGGTTTGCGGGAAAATATAACCGCATAGTTGAGATGTATTTTTACCACACACCCCCAACCACTGGTGTAGCGTCAGGGGTAACAATGGTGACCCCCACCCATGCTCCAGGGGGCCCGTGTGGCCTTCCTGTCACATTCTGTTTTACACTTGGACAGGAGGGTTGGCAGGGGATGCATATAGAGAAACTGATCCTCTCCATTTTCCTTCTGCAACTGCTGAAAACTGGCTTCTCCTCCTTTCCCTCCCACAGGCATTAAGTGGCTGCAGGAGGAAAATGTTCATTATGCTATTTAAAATAAAAAATGTTAAATTCGGAACCATTGCATTTCATTGTGGCCTGGGACCGGTTACCAAATCACTTAGGTGGCCCTTACTCTTCAAAAGGTTGCGCACCCCTGCAATAAAGGAACCTTTTAGCAACTGCTACTTCACTGAGAACATTCCAATAGCAATATTACAATAATTACATCCTTAAGTTTTTCATTTTGAATACAATGGAGTTGAGTCACTTAGGCTGTTCACTTTGCAGGGGAATTTTGCCTTGTCTATCACTGGCAACACAAAGGACTTACTCTGGTCCATAACATTTTTTGCAGTAAACTGGGTTTACTGATCTGTGTAACAAAAAAGATTAACCCCAAGCAGAAAGAGATTTGCACTTTAACCGAGCCAGCCTCCCTAAAGTGATATAGCTGAGTTACCCTGACTTCTTATTTTATTAAGGTTTTCACAAGTTCTGTTCATGTTATCCTGCTATAAAAGGGGCATTTCTCCAACTTCTTCAATCTGTTGATAGATGCTGAAGAGTTAAACAACCTGCCAATTTCTTTATTATCTTAGAAACTCTTTTAGGCCTTGTTCACGCAGGTATACTACAGTGTACACCCGTGCAAGGGCCATGTTTGCTTGTATGGCGATGCACAGGTGTTTTGTGCATCCCCCTGCAGGCAGTGTCATTCATGTCATTTGTACACATCGCTGTACGAACACAGTCGCTGCTTCTAATTTGGCAGGGGCCTGGGTGCATGGCACCGAATGCACACTGTCTGCCTTCATCCCCGTGCAGGCAAACATGGCCCTGGCCCTCGCACGGGCATACTATATGCTGTAGTATACTGGTGTGAACTGGTGTATACTTAGTAAGATATCTCTGCTAGAATTCCTGGGTCTGCAGGCCTGCTGTGGACCTTATGCAGAAATGTCACTCTTGATGTTGGATCTTTAATTTATATTCTAATATGGAACTCCCAGATGAACAAGAACAGGGTTGGGAACTATGGCAGGGGACTCTTGCTGTCTAAGTATCTAAGACATTTAAAGCCCAACTCTGGGCAACTAAAAAACTATCCCTTGCAGTAGGGTTGTGCCCACTCTTCAAGGGTTACTAGCTTGCTTTGTTTAAGAGAGAGAAAAAACAGATTTACTTACTTGATCCTCGGCTCCCCTGGCAGATGGCAGCCCCACCAGCTCCAGCGGTGGACTGACACTCGGCCTCATCACATCCAGAACAGGGCTTTGAACCCTGCTTTGGTTTTGACGACCCAGACCATTGAAGCATGGGGGAGAAGGAGCTGTGAGGATGTAAATTATTATTTTTTATTTCCCTAGACCAGCAGTCTCCAAACTTTATTGTCCTTCTGACTTAAGGAGGGCTGGATTTGGGACAGCAGGGGCAGAAAATGTCACAGGCCCAGCATTAGTGAGAATAAATATGTCCTCAGGGTTGGCGGTCAATAGAAGGAGTATTCCTCCTATTAGTAGGAGGAATAGCATCCCATCATTGGTATCGGTGGAAGATATAGTGCCCCATTGTTGGCGTCAGTGGGAGGAATTGTGCCCCGAGGGCCAGATAAAGACTAGTAAAGGGCCAAATCTGGCTCTCTGGCCGCAGTTTGGAGACCCCTGCCCTAGACCAAAACAAACAAATAACCTATGCAGTGGAGCTGTGTAATATTTTTTCTAGTTGCCCAGAGTTGGGCTTTAACAAGCAAAATAATGATTCAGCCCACTAGGTTCTGCCTGTAACAAAAATATCAATTATGGGTTTGCTGACCCTTTATATTAATTCATACAGTGTAGTGAATTGATGCTACAGTACATGCTAGTTAATATGTCTTCATCTACATGACATGATCTATCACGTTTAGCCTATCTGAAGACAGATGAGCAATAAATCTGTCCAATAATATGTTTAAGTAACAATTTTAAATGTTTTACTGAAGACTAGTTCATACAATGTTAGCTAGATTTCACGTTTTCTCAAATGTTTTTATCGTGTAAACAAGGACTTAGCCATGATCTACACTTACCGAGAACCCACAACTGACACACAATGACATTTGTGCGGGCTTGTGTCCCCAAACTCACATTTTTTTGGGTTGGGAACATGCACCCTACCCACACAGATGTCATATTGGGGAACAGCAGCTGTATCCATGCAGCCAATCTGTCCCAACTGACATCAATGAGACTGCCAGCACAGGGATGCACGGAACACCTGTGTTCCGTGCATCCCCATGCAGTTAAACATGGCCCTGCATGGGTATAGTACACCCTGTGTGAATGAGGCCTAAGAACTGGTAAACTGCAAAACAAACACATTTTTGTTTTTGAGTTTAAGACTGCTTTAAAGCAGAACTCCGGCCAAAAATTTTTTTTTCATGTCCTTGTTGCTGATCTTCTACCTTCACAAACTTTGTCATCCATGTTCTTCTGAGCTCTGTAGTTCCTCTGTAATAGACTGCTGAACTTGCTGAAAAACCCTTCCCCGCGATCGGTGTTCTCATATACAATACCTGACACAGCGTTATATCCCCGCAGTGTCAAAGTGATTTCTGATAATAATCCCCGCTCTGCACTGGTGGTAATGACAAGCTGCACTGGTGGGACTGACAAGCTGCACTGGTGGGACTTAGATGCGGCCACTAGTGGGACTGACATGCGGCACTGGTGGGACTGAGAAGCTGCACTGGTGAGACTGACCCATGTGGCACTGGTGCGACTGACATGAGGCACTGGTGGGACTGACATTCAGCACTGGTGGTCCCTGACATTCGGCACTGGTGGTCACTGACAGTTGGCTCTGGGGGTCCCTGACTTTCAGCACTGGTGGTCCCTGACATTCAGCTGGTGGTCACTGACATGCGCATACCTCCCAACTTTTTGAGATGGGAATGAGGGACACTTATCAGCAAAAGTATGCAGGCATAGGACACACCCCTTGCCACGCCCCCTTAAAGGAGAATTGTACAAAAAAAAACTATTACTAATCCTTTATATTGGCTTTTGGAATTTACAAATGTTGCAATTTAGAAATCAGATGAAAGGTTTAGCACTGGAAAACACTTTTTAATAGATAAAAAGTGCATTTTATATACAATTATATAGATCAAACCAAAATGAGGGACAAATGAGGAGGAAAGAGGGACAGGGGGACATTGCTCCAAATCAGGGACAGTCCCTCGAAATCAGGGTCAGTTGGGAGCCTGCATGGTTCCTGAGATTTGGCTCTGGTGGTCCCTGACACATTGCACTGGTTTGCATTTATATTAAAATGCTTTGTATTTATAGGGCTGTAACCTATCATACCGTGTGACACTGAGTAGTATGGTTTGCTGGCTGCAGAATGAGGGGTGTGATTTATGTTGAAGTGGCGAGTTCACATTTACATTTACAAGCCTAGTGTACCTCCCACATTCACTTCCATCCCAAGGATTCATGGGAAATGTAGTCTGATTACAGTTAGAGAGAGAGAGAGAGAAGAGGATATGATGCAATCACTCTTCTAACACCTCCTACCTGCCAGAAAAGATGATGCATTTTTTGAATCACAAAGCTGACTTCCTGAAAATTAAATCAGACATATCTGTTAAACGGTAAGAAATTTCACAAATGTGGTAACTGTTTAGTGTTTTGTGTGTGTGTGTGTGTGTGTGTGTGGCTACTAATGGGGGATTTTTTGAAAATCCTGGAGTTCTGCTTTAAGGCATAGGCTAGGCTACACTGGAAATTGAATCTCTCTATACTGTAAGATCCTTCCTGATAGTTTACTGTATTTCTTAAGGTTCACTTTGATTTCAGTGCGCTGCAAATGAGGTGACTGCAAACAAGTATTTAAATCTCTTGGTAGCAAAAAAATGTACTTGCCAGTATTGCCCCTGCTTTGGGCTGGGAGCAGATGGGTGATTTTCATTTGCAAGACTGAGTGACTAAATAGCTATCAATAATATGTCTCCTGACACACATAAGAGGCAATGAAAGCAAGCTTATGTGTCATTTTATTTACATGATGAAGTGATTGATCGCAGGACACATGCTCTTAATCAGTTGCATCACCAGCTTTTAAAGCAACAGGGGCTTTGAGCAAATATCGCCATAAAAAAAACAGATTGCCTACTTTTTTTCTTTGTTTGTACTAAGACCTTATGCCACGCGTACACACGGCCGGACTTTTCAGCTACAAAAGTCCGACAACCCGTCCGACAGACTTTCGACGGACTTTCGACGGACTTTTGGCGGACTTTCAACAGACTTTCTAACGACCGGACTTGCCTACACACGATCACACAAAAGTCCGACGGATTCGTACGTGATGATGTACACCGGACTAAAATAAGGAAGTTGATAGCCAGTAGCCAATAGCTGCCCTAGCGTGGGTTTTTGTCCGTCGGACTAGCATACAGACGAGCAGATTTCTGGGTCCGGCGGAGTTACAACGTAAAGATTTGAAGCATGTTTCAAATCTAAAGTCCGTTAGATTTGCAACTGGAAAAGTCTGCTGAAGGTCCGGTGAAGTCCACACAAGATCGGATTGTCCGCCGGATTTGGTCCGTCGGCGTCCATCGGACAAGTGCGGTCGAAAAGTCAGACCGTGTGTACGCAGCATTAGGTTGTAGGTTATATTGTCCTGTTAAAGACATAGAAAATATTGTTCAATGGCAGCAAAACCTTTCTGAAATACTGAAGCCAATAACACTGCACTGTGCTATAATCAACACCATATTTCCTACAGCAGAAAGCAGGAAGCATGCCCTTTTGATCTTTTACTTTTGCATATTTTTTTCTAAATCACTTTGTAATTTGGAAAACCATTGGGAATTATAGTGTTAATTGTAGTACAAAAAAAGACAAAAACACACAAGTGCAAAATGTGACAATGATTTAAAGTGTTTGGTCAACAATTCCAGAAGTCTGCCAAGCGAGTTGGAAGATTTGGTGCATGAAGAGAACTATTTGTTATTGCTGAATCTTGGCTTCATACTTCATACGACTTTGCTATTATAATTCCTAGCTAAGTTCCCTTCTCAAGAGACAGGGTAAAACATAATGATGGTGGTCTCTGTCTCTATGTGAGAAGTGATCTCAAAGCGAGTGTGAAAGAGCAACTAGTTGATGGAGAGTGTGATGGTGCTGAAGTATTATGGGTGGAACTGTACATGGGTGTGCGTACTACATACAAAGTTAATTATGTGTGTGTAAATGAGAAGGTGGAGACTCCACTTATTGCACAGATAGAAAGGTCTACAAGGGCTGGGAAAGTGATAATAATGGGGGATTTTAACTACCCCGAAAATGACTGGAGTAATGGCACTGCTGGGACAGTAAAAGGGTGGACATTTATAAACCTATTACAAGACAGTTTTATGAGGCCACAACTAGAAATGATTATCTGCTGGACCTGTTAATCTCAAACAATGTGAAGATTATTACTAATGTTCATATAAGTGCCGGTTCACATCAACGCGGAGTCACGCTTGTGCGACTTTGAAGTTGACATCCCTGAGCGACTTCAATGTGGCTTGCATACAACTTTTTTAACAGAAGTCAATGCAAGTCGTGATGAAGTCTCCCCAAAGTAGTGAAGTAACCTTTTTCTAAGTTGGAGTGACTTGAGTCGCACCGATTAGAAGGGTTTGAATGCCATTAATGGGGCATGGCTTTCTCATGCGACTTTGTCGCATGACAAGTCATGGCAGTGTGAACCGGCCAGTGGCCTTAACATTATTTCATTTAATGTAAACGGTAAACAACAAACACATACTGGAAAGATAACACTTCATCTTAAGAGTGCAAATTTTCCAAAGCTGAGAGATACTATTCAAGATATAGACTGTGAGGGAATGCTGTCATTAAAGAACACAGAACAGAAATTGGAATGCTTCAAATTGACTATATAATATTCCCATGGGCAATAAGTTTAAAAGGCTAAAAATAAAACGTGACTCGTGAATATAATGTGACTCATGTCCAAAGTTAAAATAGCTATAAATAATAAGAAAATAGCCTTTAAAAAATATAAAAACAATGGAACACTATCATCATTTAATCATTACAAAGAATATAACAGATTCTACAAAAATTGAAAGAGAGCGAGATATCATTTTGCCCCTGTACAAATCATTAGTCGGACCTCATCTGGAATATGCAGTTCAGTTTTGGGTACCAGTTCTCAAAAAGGATATCGGGGAACTGGAAAAAGTGTAGAGAAAGGGAAGCAAACTGATAAGATGCATGGAGGAGCTCAGCTATGAGAAAAGATACGCTGAACCTAACTTATTCTCTCTTGCGAAGAGGAGATTAAGGGGGAATATGATCAAAATGTATAAATACAAACGGGGTCCTTCTAGTGAACTTAGTGTAGAATTATTCACTATCAGGCCATTACAGAGGGCAAGGGGGCACTCCTTACATCTGGAGGGTTTAACCTTTACATACGGAAATGCTTCTTTACAGGAAGAGCTGTGAAAATGTGGAATAGACTCACTCAAGAGCTGGTTCTGGACTACTAGTAGATTGTTTTAAAAAAAGAACTGGATGCATTCCTAAATGCACAAAATATAACTGGATATAAATACCTAGTGGTAATAACAAGGGTTATTGATCCAGGGACTATCTGATTGCCTCATGAGGGATCAGAATCAAATTTTTTTCCCCAAGTGGGGCAAATTTTGATCATGCTTTATTGGGTTTTTTTGCCTTCCTCTGGATCAACTATTTGTATAGGATTGTGTATATATTGGGTTTTCTGATGCGTGCATTTGTATATTTGTATCCATTGTTGTTGTATTTAATCATCTGTACAAATTGTTGCTTGTGGGGCTCCTTTTCTTTTATGGCATCTGGGCATAGGTTTCTTTTCCTAAACATTATACTCCAAATCTTGGTTTTATTATCCATACAATGTTAATGCTGATTTGAATATTTACTTTCATTATACTTCCCTTCAGGGACTTCTCCCTTCATGTCTTCCTTGTGCTCCAGCCGACCATCTGAATTGCCCGGCACATAAAGCCGCCTGGTTATCTAACCATTAGGCGGCGTCTTGGAGGCTGATGGACATTTTTTACATCTCTGCCCACGCCCTCTATCTTGCCACTCCGGCGGACATGCGCAGTCCCCCGGTGAGGCTCACTGTGTCGGCGGGCTGGGTGTGCGTGACGTTGCTGCCAACTTCACCAGCACATTTACAATATCAGTAGGTATCTTTACTTAGTCTTTTACACATGTTCTGAGCAGCTAACATTTTAAGCTTCATATACTTCTTACCTTGAGTTACAATATAGCACACCTTTTTTTTTTTACTCTTAGGGATTTCCATTTCTGGCCCCAGTATATTCTCCTGGCCGTCCTGCTGCCTTGCAATGTAGGGAGATTTTTATCCCTTGGAGGACAGTAACATCGAGTCTGCTTTCCAGACCTCTCTGATGTCCCTCTGCCTTGAGATCGCACCCCCACCGGCACAATTTATCTTGTGCTGTTTATCTACAATTTTTAATGCTGCTGTAATGAAACATTGAAAATTATCCCACCATTCAACTTTATGTAAGTGAATGACTCTAATGCCCCATACACACGGTCGGACTTTGTTTCGGACATTCCGACAACAAAATCCTAGGATTTTTTCCGACGGATGTTGGCTCAAACTTGTCTTGCATACACACGGTCACACAAAGCTGTCGGAAAATCCGATCGTTCTAAACGCGGTGACGTAAAACACGTACGTCGGGACTATAAACAGTGCATTGGCCAATAGCTTTCATCTCTTTATTTATTCTGAGCATGCGTGGCACTTTGTCCGTCGGATTTGTGTACACACGATCGGAATTTCCAACAACGGATTTTTTTGTCGGAAAATTTTATAGCCTGCTCTCAAACTTTGTGTGTCGGAAAATCCGATGGAAAATGTGTGATGGAGCCTACACACGGTCGGAATTTCCGACAACAAGGTCCTATCACACATTTTCCGTCGGAAAATCCGACCGTGTGTACGGGGCATAACAGTTAAGTATCTAACTATGTATCTTATGTTGGTAAATATTTCACTCTAAGATACTGATTTTATATTCTAATTATGCTCTAGATGAATTTCTCCTACCTATGCACCCCTGAAGAAGGACCATATTGTATCCCGAAACGCGTTGGGTGTAAGGAGGTCTCTTCATGTAACCCCCTTGTTATGGTGACAGTAATGAACTGTAATTAAATGAATCAATGTTTCATTTAATTTTTTAATTATGTTTATTAATAAAATGTATTGTTATTATATGACTTTTGTACTTTTCTACTAGAACATTATTAGTTGCCTAAAAAGTCCATTTAGGGGAACCCCTCTTTCCTTATAGAGGTTTTCTTTGTATGTGTGTTTTTTTATTGGTTGAACTAGATTAACTATTGTCTTTTCTCAACCTAACTACCTAACAAAAAGTATATTTGTGTATTGATGAAATCATATGATCACATAACTTTTTTGAGCCCAGGTTCACACTAGTGCGATTACAGACATCGCATGTGATTCACACTCGCACCTTCTGTGCCGATCACATGCGATGTCTGTGAGATGCAAGTTCAGCCATACAGTTGTATGGCTGAACTCGGATTATATTCGCACAGAAAAAAGTGCAGGGACTTGTGTTTTCCCGCACTAGAATCGGATCGAATGGGTGTTCTCACCTGTGTGATCCGATTCCTGTGCAAGTTCACAGTTCGCACTGCGATCTGTGAACCGATCTGGGGGTGTCATTAACAATGTAATGACACTTGCAGCGGTTCCCAGAAGGCAGTATGAACTGCCTGTGGGAGAGGAGCGATGTGGGAACCAGCACTGCATCAGTGTGAATCTAGGCTAATAGTGTGACTAAAAATTGCTTGTGTGCTCCCAGCTACCCTAATTGGGATGCATTTTCAGCTAGTGGATATTTGTGAATATTACTTGCTCAGGTTGAAATCTGTGAATATAAAATTCACTGGTTATTGCTCTCTTTGTTTATTTTTTAATGCAAGGTGTTCTCTGATTGGACGATGTGGAGATTGTGATGTCACTGCCCCTCTTCTCTACCTGGTAATATCAGAGATTGCCTTGTACTCACTCAGAAAAAAAAAACAAGGCATTCTATGGATGGTGGCAGTTCTGAGCGAGTCTTTCCTTGTGATCAATGTGCAAGAGGGGAATCTTTAGTACCCCATCAAATGAAAAAATAGTCCTCTATATATTGGTGTTACAAGACAACAACATGAGGATGAGGTATAAGGCATTATGGTACCATATTTATGGGGATTCGAAAAGCCCTTCACATATACCATAGTTGGTACAGACCAGTGTAAGCAGCAAAATACTAGTATTTAATATTAAATGATCTGTGTATTTTTGTACCATGGTATCATGTAACATGTTGAGAAAAGGACTATCTTTATGTCATATTTATGAGGAACACGGTTACTTTGGGGATCTTACACAAGTAATCTTAAGGAGTTTGCAAATGGTGATGTTTAGGAAAACCTCCTCTGCACCACAATCAGATCATCAGATTATTGTTAGACGAGATGTGGGCGGACTGGTAAATACAGAAATAGCTGGATTAAAAACATAAGTACTGAGCAGGTAAACCGAGCTTCCTGTATGCATTTCAGGTTTAATTTTCAGTTTTTATTGGAGTAACTTGGGAACTGTACCCTGGGAATCTCTATATTGCAGTTACTACTACAACTGTTCTTGATTAGAATCATTCATTGTAAAGATTAAAGTTTCACATAACAGATGTGGTAAAAGTTGCATATAAATTAACCCAACATTCCCAAACCCTCTCCTGGGGCACTGGAGTGATCTAAAACGGCCCAATCCCTGTCAGGCTATTGCTTTGAAAGTGGAGCCCCATTTTTCAGGCCCATCTTGAAGCACCCACCCATGACTAAAGGTCACACATTCTATTGACATGGTGGGCATCCCACATGGTTTACCCCCTAAAAACAGCTACAAAAAATGAATTTATAAAAAACTGAATTTCCAATTTTCACTTGTTATAACAGAGCAACTTTACCCTGAGGCTTTTTTTTCTTACACTTGAATACTGATATGTATACCTCATGTATGACTCATATCTTTCAAATAATGTTTTTTCCATATTTTTGTATATCAGCTCAATATTATGTGATTGTGTTATATATATCAACTTGATTATTTATGGTTTATTTTTTTCATTTCATAGTTACCGTATTTATCGGCGTATAACACGCACCCCAATTTAGGAGGGAATTTTAAGGAAAAAAAAACTTTTAGGAGGGAAGTTGAAGGGAAAAAAACTTACATTTAAATGCCCATCATTGCAGCCTTCTCAGTGCAGCCTTGCCCCAATGCAGCCATGTCAGTGCAGCCTTCCCCAGTGCAGCCTTCCCCAGTGCAGCCTTCCCCAGTGCAGCCTTCCCCAATGCAGCCATGTCAGTGCAGCCTTCCCCAGTGCAGCCTTCCCCAGTGCAGCCTTCCCCAGTGCAGCCTTCCCCAATGCAGCCTTGTCAGTGCAGCCTTCCCCAGTGCAGCCTTCCCCAGTGCAGCCATGTCAGTGCAGCCTTCCCCAGTGCAGCCTTCCCCAGTGCAGCCTTGTCAGTGCAGCCTTCCCCAGTGCAGCCTTGTCAGTGCAGCCTTTCCCAGTGCAGCCTTCCCCAGTGCAGCCTTCGTCAGTGCAGCCTTGCCCCAGTGCAGCCTTCGATCCTCTGTCCTGGGCTTCAAAATTGCCGACCGCGATTTGAAAATGGCACCGCCGGCGCCGAGTAGGTTCAGATAGCTCCGCTCGGGACTACGAGTGGAGCCGAAAGTGAACGAGAGCCGCCGAGAAGATCCGAGGACCGGCTCTTTGTATTTCGGCGCCGGCGGCGCCATTTTCAAATCACGGTCGGCGATTTTGAAGTTGTGACAGCTCGGGATCGCAGGGGATTGGCGTATAACACGCACCTGCGATTTTCCCCTGATTTTAAGGGGAAAAAAGTGCGTGTTATACGCCGATAAATACGGTAATTTTGATGCCACAGTATGTCTCCTGAAGAGGCTTAAGAAAGCGAAACAGGTTGAGAAAGTGGTATCAAGCATTGTATTATACTTTTATCCTAACTGTTTTGTAAACATAAATGCTTTGTTTTTTGTCTGTCTTTTTTAAAACAGATTTACGAATAAAATACATTTTTTATCTTTAACAAATTTCTATTTTGTGTATTAAGCACCGTTAAAGTCCCTGGCCTATCCATGGCCAAAAGTCCCTTTCTTTCTCTCTATTAAGCAACTGGGATGTGGTGCTTTGGTTTGACTCCTCCCCTCCACCTCTACTACTTTACCCTGAGGCTGGATTCAGGCCTTTGCAGTGCACTAACACACGTGTCCATGTGTGTCACAGTAAGCAGTCCATTCATTTTGAGTGGGCTGTCAATACATCACATCTGACCTTTAGGCTCTGTACACATCTAGACATTTTTGGGTGACTTTCTGCTCTAAGGCTGCTTTCACACTAGGGCGTCGGTGGTAAAGCGCCGCTATTTTTAGAGGCTCTTTACCGTCGTTTTTGCAGAAGTTTTCGGCCACTAGCGGAGTTCTTTTAACCCCCGCTAGCGGCCGAAAAAGGGTTAAAACAACTCGCCGGCGGTTCGGTGGCGCTGCCCATTCATTTCAATGGGCGGGAGCGGTGGAGGAACGGTGTATACACCGCTCCTTCACCGCTCCACAGATGCTACTTGCAGGAGTTTTTTTAACATCCTGCCAGCGCATAGCCTCAATGTGAAAGCAGTCGGGCTTTCACACTGAGACTACAGGGGAGCCGTTTTTCAGGCACTTTACAGGCGCTATTTTTAGCCCAAGAGTGCCTGAAAAACGCCTCAGTGTGAAAGAGGTTTAAGCCTCAGCTCTAAAAATTCCCAAGAAGACAAATCCTATTCATTTCACATCTGAGTGTTCTGTCACCTTAACCAAAATGTTGTTGCTCAAAAAAAAGTACATGAGCTTCTTTTTTGGCAGATTACAGCCATTTTACTGCTTTTCATTGGTCACTTGTCAACTTAAAATGCCTGCACAAAAATACTGTAAAAACGACA
This sequence comes from Aquarana catesbeiana, assembly GCF_042186555.1. Lineage (NCBI taxonomy): Eukaryota > Metazoa > Chordata > Amphibia > Anura > Ranidae > Aquarana > Aquarana catesbeiana. The sequence continues at coordinate 468,077,491 of NC_133326.1, read as the reverse complement.
GAAAAAATGCCTGTAAAAATAGCAATGCCTAGATGTGAATGGAGCCTTAATGGGCCTGAAACTTTTTTTTCTATTGCACCACAACCCACAGATGGTTCACATCTTTGCACTGGGGTGCCATTCAAAATGAATGGCACTACAACACACTAGTGTCAGTTAATTAACCCCTTTGTGCTGCATTAATGGCACCAGTATCAGTGTTCCTTAACCCCTTTATGCTGCAGCATGAAGGGGTTTATAAACACTGACACCACTGCCACTAATGCAGCACAAAGGGGTTAATTAACTGACACTGGTCACTAATGCATTAGTGACCAGTAGCAATACATTAATCCCCTTCATGCTGTGTATTACTGATACCATTGGTAATTAACCACTTGCTGACCCACCGCATTACATATACTGCAACAGTGCTGCAGCTACAGGCACCACAACGTACCCATACATTGCTGCCTGTTTCAGGTGCATGCCCTCACCCATCAATTTCCTTGTGATCTGACACAGCGAGATTATGTCAGCAGATCCCAGCCAATGATTCATTGGGACCTGCTGATAAGCTGTGTCCAATCACAGCGCAGAGAGGGCTCTGTACAGAGGGAATGATTGCTTTGTTTCTTCTCCCTACAAAGCAGGGAAAATAAACAAATCAATCTGTGTTAAAAAGCAGCACACATTGCACATGGTTAGGCACACAATTAACCCCTTGATCACCCCCAGATGTTAACCCCTTCCCTGTCAGTGTCATTAGTACAGTGACAGTGTATAATATTAGCACTGATCACTGTATTAGTGTCACTGGTGATGTCAGTGGCAGTTAGTCAGTTCCCACAGTTGCCTTAGATAGCACTATTGCTGGGGATTATTGTCGCAGAAACTTAAACGAGTGCTGTGGGTTATTACTGCAGAAACTGGCTGCTGATTCTTAAACTGGCACCAATGCTGGGGATCGAATTGTAGAAGCTGGCACTGATGCTGGGGGTTATTATTGCTGATGCTGACACCAATGCTGTGGACTGTTATTTTGTAAATTGGCACTGATGTTGGCGATTATTATTATGAAGATTGCCATGTATACTGAGAGTTGTCATTTTCTAAACTGGCACCAATGCTGGGGGATATAATTGCAGAAACTGGGACTGATGCTGGTGGTCATTATTATCGGCTTGCCGACCGTATCACATGTACAGTGGCTCTGCTGCACTGGATCATGTACCAGGTACGTAATCTGGCTCTCCCAGGTAGGGGGCACATGCACATGCCACCGGTGACCCGGCTGTGCTGTGATGATACACAGCAGATGCTGATCATTGGGTGCCGGCCAATGGATGACCACCAGCACCCAGCGATTGTTGGGAAGAGCTCTGTCCTGTCAGCGGGGAAGCTAAGCTGCGTTATTATTTCAAAGCACTTTAAGTACCTCCAATAAAATACCTATATTTAAAATGTGGGAGTGAACTCTGTTTCTATCGAATAAAACCTAATTTAATTTGTATTGTTTTAAGTATTTTCCTGTTTTGAAATGACATCGACTCTTTCTTTATGGGGGGGAATCTTCGCCCTGGGCACTGGATGACCTTGTCCCGGCTGTCAGAATACTATAGCCGGCAGGGAACAGTCCTCCATCTACACTGTTTAGCATGAATGGAGGAATCTATAATGGTATGGCTAGCCTTAGTCATTGGTAGATCTAAAGGAAATTGTACAATCTGATTTTGTTGAACACAAATGTCCTTTCTGAGTACATAAAATATTAAAAAAAATTCATACCATGAATGAACTCTTGCAAAGAATGCATGAAAATTGGCCTGGGAGATCTAGAAGCCAGACAGCAATAAATTATTATCTCACACAGGAAAAAAGTGCACACAGATATCAATTACGGAAAGACTAAAAAAAAATGCTTATGACTTTTTGTACTGCAATTCATTTTCTCATTAAACAGAACATACTTATTCACTGTAACACTATATTACAGAAATTATGCTAATCATCTCTGTACAAACTGCTCTCCAGGCTGCAAGTGGAAAGTATGCAAGTATTATCAGGCCTGAAGTCATATAAAAGATACATGCTGTGGACACATACTGTACCCGGTCTACTCACGTTTTATCAGCTTTCTAATCAGTGCAGAAAAAAACTCAAAGGAACAGCTGTAGAGTTTTAGACGTGTCACTCGAGGAGTATGTAAAATTGTTCATCTGAGTGGGGCGTCCTGCACCGCCAGGCTGTTTTCTGTAAAATATGTGAGTGTTAGTCCCATCTGCTGATACTCCTAGCTCTCAGACTGAACTTTTTCATTTGCTTTTGCCAAAGCATATTTTTCTAATGTTGTAATTGGCTTTGCGCTCTCTTTACATGTTACGTCACAAAGGAAATCTAGCCTCTAAACAGATGGTTGTACAGTACATTGACCCCATCTATATTATAAGAATTTATCATATAGACAATCCAGCCTCTAAATAGATTGTTGTATGGGATTTTGACTCCTAAAAATGCAATAGTAAGATAAGTATACCACTCTAGTGCAATAAAATATTATATTTAGATTAAAAAAAAAAAAAAAAAAAACAAGTACAGTGATAAATTATCCAAAACATTGTGCATGTGTATTAAGCTTCAGGTGTTTGTTTCCTGGGCTGGTCAAGGGGAGGAGAGGGGTTCCTCAGGTGTAAAAATGTGCACATTTACAGGCTAGAAATGCCTGAATATGCTCAAAAAGCTCATGTCCTTTTTGGGTGTAAAACATAGCGCGACTTGACGAACTAATGTGAACAGAAACAATTAAATGAGAATAGGATTCTGCATGTTGAGTATAGTTAGGCATAAGGAAATTATCTGAAAAACGCTCAAGTTTAAATGGGGGCATATTTCATGTAGTTAACTCCTTCTATACTATAGGAGATTAACTCATTCAGATAACAGTGCATAAAATGCATGTGTGTGCCTAATTGAACTCAGACTTTATGTTTATATACTGTAGTTACTAATAAAAATACATTTTCTTGGAACAATATTGACCATTAGAATTCTTCTAATGGTGCTAAGTGGAAACCTTTTAAATGCAAAAAATAAATAAATAACAGGGATGTTTTCAAATGCAAAGGGTCAAATGCAAACAGGGTCAATGAGCAAAGTTGAGATGTAACCCCCAACCAATCTGAAATCCAGTTTAAAGTTGGATCTAAATTCGAACATTTGAATCCATCTATGACCATTTCCGTTCTAGAGAATTCGATCTAATGATCCTGTCC
>NC_133326.1:467978004-468073740 GCF_042186555.1 Aquarana catesbeiana | reverse complement strand
ACTGCAAAACATCCAGCAAAAAAAAAAAAAATTATATCGATGTGATTAAAAAAAAAAATAAATAATAACATCATTGATGTTTTGGGGCGAATTTAAACTCCACAAAATCACTTGTTCCTAAATACTGATGTCTGATATAGCCTTCAGGTTTTACCTAATGTGAACTTTGTAAGTTCAAGTTTTTTGGCTTTCTTGTTGGTTTTACACAGGCCTGTTTTATCTGAAATGGATATTTCGATTTTTGATAATGCTACTCCAAAAATTGTTATACAACAAACATGTTGGTTTGTTTTAAAAACCTTTGGTAAATGCACATGTGATTGTGCAGGTATAAAAAAGTGGCTTACTCAAGAATGTGTGGATTATTGTCTCAACACTACAACACTTTTGGGTGATGTAATAGCTGTTTTATGCAAAAATGGGGGTTATTTCCTAAGGGCAAAGCCACTTTGCACTACAAGTGCAGGTTCAGTGCAGTTGCAAGTGCACTTGGAGTGAAATGTGTTTTTGCATTTAGGAAATACCAGCCAACAGTGCTTTTGTATAATAAGGTTACACAATCACAACATTTTCTGGACTCCACACATTTCTGTCAGGGTCAGCTAAAACAAACACAAGCAGTAAATGTCCACAAAGAATTTCTTTTTTTTTTTTTTTTTTTTTTTTTTATTTGAAAAAGGCTTCACATATTGATAGCCCCCCCCACCCGCAAAGAACTCCAGGTATCGTAACCGGACATCACGGGCACTCAGGGAGGGCAAGCCAGGACGGCCACTTTCAAGCGCCGTCAGTGTTGTTGATGTAGGATTCCGGCCTCAGGCCCAACTGAGCCAGCATAGTTGGCAGAATGTTTTCTTAAAAAATTATGGAGAACACAGCACGCCAGTATTATATGGTTCAGTTTATACTCCGCCATATGGATGGGTGTCAGAAATAGTCGGAACCGGCTGGCCAGGATTCCAAATGTGTTCTCCACCACTCTTCGGGCTCTGGCCAGCCGGTAATTAAAAACCTTCTGTTCCGGGGTGAGGGTCCTCATCGGGAATGGCCGCATCAGGTGGTCCCCCCAGCGCAAACGCTTCATCAGCAACGAACACAAATGGGAGACCTTCCACATTGTCCTCTGGAGTTGGCAAGTCCAAGCTGCCATTCTGGAGACGCCTGTAGAACTCCGTCTGGGCGATCACTCCACCATCGGACATCCGGCCATTCTTCCCCAGGTCCACATCACTATACTATTAAACCCCTTGTAATTATAATAGTACGACCCCGAGTTGGGTGGTGGGACGATGTGGACGTGTTTCCCATCAATTGCCCCTCCGCAGTTAGGAAAGTCCCACCGCTGGGCAAAGTGGGAGGCCACAGTCTGCCATTCCTGTGGCGTGGAAGGAAACTGTTGAGGAAAAAACAATAAACATTACTATTTTTTCACAGAAACATGGCAAGCAGATTATACACAAACATTATGGGCAACCTCCAGATAGCATTTATTAAGGGGAATTTAACAACGCCAAAGTATAAGGTACACCTATCATATTCCCCCTCCCCCCCTCTCATGGGCCATTTCTAACATTATAGGGGGGGGGGGGGGGGGGGAGAACTCTTGGACAGGTAACCCTCTTCACTTCATTGAGAGATGAATGCCTAAATACAGGGTATTACTTGGAACAGCCCCTCCTTAGTTACACTATTGGCAGCCCACTGGACAGGTAAGAAGTGTCATAATACAAAGATATAAATACACACTGTACACATTTGAGGACATTCTGCTATTACAAAAACTTTAAACAGTACCATTGTAAAGTATACAGGCAGGCCCTTGCACTACATGCTTTGGGGGAATTAATTCATAAATCTGAGCACTAAAGAGGTGGGTATAGTGTGTATGGGTTTGGCAAAGTCAGCAGATAGATGATTGAGGATAGAGAATTGGGATCAGCTGACTTAGCAGTTGGGGGAGGGAGGGTTACTAAAAATTATTTGGGGACACCACACCACAAAAAAAAAAAAAAAAAAAAGCTTCTGCCTCTCTGCCTGAATTTAAATCAAAAATAACATTACCAAACATTTTAGGGGGTGTTTGGGGTAAAGCACTACTATGGAGCTGATAAAATACATTGTTAAGTGACTACATGAGGTGAATATAGGGCAGGAGACACCATGCTGGGGAGGTTAGTGAAGGGCAAATATGTATGAAGGACCGAAAAAAATAAATTACATAAAAATCCAGCATGCATGAGGACAAAGGGGACATTCACAGCATATTACAATCATGGGAATGAGGAAAGAAATAAAATATATTATCAAACATTCAATACAATAAAATGTGATATAAAAGGATAAAAGTCTTACCTTCATATACTCCTTCTGCAGGACCTGTATGATGGCAGAACAGGTCTCTGGGATGATGATACCCAGAGCCTGGGGGGGAGATGCCTGTCGAGAACTTTAAGTCCTGCAGACTTCTCCCTGTGGCCAAGTACCGCAAGGTAGCGACCAACCTCTGCTCCAGAGTGATGGCTTGCCTCATGCAGGTATCCTGCTTGCTGATATAGGGGGTCAGCGAAGCCAACAAACGGTGAAACACGGGGTCCGTCATCCTGAGAAAGTTCCTGAAATCATCAGGATTATTCTCATGGATCTCACGGAGCAAAGGCATATGAGAGAACTGGTCACGCTGAAGCAACCAATTCTTGGTCCATGAACTCCTCCCCACCCTGTTCATGGACTGGACTTGTGTCAAGGTCAGGACCCCAACACCAAGCCCCCGCACAGCACGAACTCTACGAGGAGTACGCATACGAAACATGGCTAGAAAACGGTCGGCTGCTCAGAACGAAGTAACAGAACGCACTGAAGAACAGCAAGGCCTGTGAAGAGCGACCTGAAAAACAGCAACGAGCAGGCAAGATCACACAGAAAACTCTGATACGAACTGACTGCACGCACTGAAGAGCAGATACAAACCCACAAGCACAAACTGAACGGCAGAAAACGATCTGAAAGCCACGAGTCTGAAAAAGCGCGAATCGTCTCTCACCAAACTTTTACTAACACGAGATTAGCAAAAGTAGCCCAAAGGGTGCCGCGCTTGGTTCTGAACCGGCCTTTTCTAGTCTCGTCGTACGTCGTGTACGTGACCGTGTTGTTGCCGAACGGAATTCCGACAACTTTGTGCGACCGTGTGTAGGCAAAACAAGTTTGAGCCAACATCCGTCGGAAAAAATCCTAGGATTTTGTTGTCGGAATGTCCGAACAAAGTCCGACCGTGTGTACGCCCTACAAGAGTTATGTGGAAGCCACCTATTTCTTGTATTAGCAGTGCTACACTGGTCCGTAGAGTTGCTATCGCTGGGCAGAGCCATAAAATGTGCATTAGAGTGCCTGTGTGGTTGCAGTTTCTCCAGCAGATATGTGGTATTAGTTTGGAACTTGGCCAGTCTAAGCGGCATTAAGTACCATCTAAATGTGATTTTGTTTGTTAGTTCCCATAAGAAGGTGCAGTATGTAGCTGTGTAAATCGATTTTAGTGCCTGTTGCCATTGTTGGTCTGAGTATTGCATTTGAGTGTCTATTTCCCAGTCTTTAAATGGTTTAGATTTGTAGAAGGTATTTTTTTTCTTGTAGATTGGAGTAGATAAGAGAAATACCTTTGGAGTTGGACTCCTGTGAGAAATAGAAGTTCCATAACTTAACAGGTAATGTTACTTCTATTTTTGTATGTGTGGATAAGCATGTTCGAATTCGATGGTAAGTGAGAAAATCTGAGGTAGGTGCTTTGTAGGTGGTTTGGATGGAGGGAAAGGATTTATGTTTGATTATATTTCTAAGTTCCGCAGTGCAAGACGCATGTGTTAGCAACCAGTCAGGTATAGATAAATCTGGAGTTAGTAGGTGGAGGGTTTGTAATGGAACTTGTATCTGTTTTGTGGTGAGTGAGGGCCACTTATGGGTATGAAGCAATTTCCATGCTTTGATTGAAGCTTGTATGGTTGGTGAGTATAGGTGTATGTGTGTGGCCAAAAGCAGTGGTGCTAAATAGCCAATCTTTAAGATTAGGTCCTGGTGTAGCATTATTCTCAATGTTTCCCCACAGTGTGGTTTGGTGAGGTTTGGTCCATTCTTGTAATTGGGAGAGAATGGTGGCTAGGTAGTAATCTTTGTCATCTGTATAACCCATTCCCCCCGCCAGTCTATGTTTAATGAGTTTAGAGTGGTTGTTTCTTGGTTTTCTACCCTGCCATATATAGTGGCTAACTATAGTTTGAAGGGATTGGAGATAAGAGTTGGATAAGGGAATGGGAAGTGTGCGGAACAGGTAGAGTATTCTAGGTAAGATGAGCGTTTTGAAAGCAGCCAGTCTGCCTGACCATGGGAGCTCGAATTTGGCTAGTTTCGCGGTTTCCTTGATTAACATTTGTTTGGCTTCTAAGTAATTATTGCTGAACAATCCTTTTACTGATTTGGCGAGTGTGATGCCCAAGTAAGATATACCATTTTCTGCCCATGGATATTTAGAAATGTTGCTGGTTATTGCGTCAAGACCTAGGTCTAAGATGTATGACTTAGTTTCATTACCTTTGTAATACGAAATAGTGCTGAATTTCATTAGAACATTTTGAACCGAAGCCAGGGAAGAGATTGGATCAGTAATCATCATTATTACATCATCAGTGAGTAAATTTATTTTGTGTTCATTTTGTCCTATGTTGAATCCAGTTATATGTTTATTCATCCTGATGTGTTCTGCCAGAGGTTCCATTATTATGTTGAAAATAAGTGGCGATAGGGGACTTCCCTGGCAGGTTCCATTTGTGATTGGGAATGGACGGGAAATCATCCCTTCTGTGTACACTTGGGCTGAGGGGGAGGCGTAAAAGGCCATTATTGCTGATAATAAGTGGCCCTGGAATTAAAAATTTATGGAGCGTTGCCTCTAGGTATGCCTAGTGTACTCTATCGAACGCCTTTGTCTCAGCATGGTGAATTATGTTTATGATTCACCTAGTTGCGTCGTAGGTCTGCCTGCCTTTTGTAAAGCCAGATTGATCTGGGTGTATTAGTGTGGGCATAATTTGTACTAGTCTAGTAGCTATGAGTTTGGCATATATCTTTGTGTCTATGTTAAGAAGTGAGATCGGTCTGAAATTTTGGGGTGTGGTGGGTTCTTTCCCTGGCTTTGGTAAAGTGATTAACAAAGCATTGAGCATCTTGTTCGGGAGAGAAGAGGAGGAGGCAGCATTGCACATTTGAGAGAGATAGGGGGCTAAGGTGGTACGAAATTGTTTGTAATATTCGCTTGCTAGGCCATCTGGGCCCAGGGATTTATTAGACGGCAAGGCGGAGATGATATTTAAAATCTCTAGGTGAGTGAATGGAGCATTCAGGTCAGGTGTTGTTGAGGTGTTGTTGAGAGAGTTTTGGTAGCTTAATTTCCTGTAGAAAAGAGTTGATATCTGTTGTGGTAGGTTGGTAGGTGTTAGTGTCATCTTTTAAATTGTACAGTGTTTGGTAGTAGTGGCTGAATGCGTCTGCAATGGCTTGAGGGTCAATGAGTTTCTTTTTTGTGGCTGGGTGGAACAGGTGTGGGATCTTGAATTTCATGTGATGGCCTTTGATTCTAAGTGCTAATGCTTTTCCTGCTTTGTTGCCTGTAGTGTTTAGCTTTAAATCTGGTTTGAGTGTTGGTATGTGATTCTAGAAGTATGTTCCTTAGTTCTTGCCTGAGGAGGGTTAGTTTTTCTTTTAGTGCAGGATCAGGATTGGATTGGTTTTGTTCGTCTAGAGTTTTAATAGTAGCTATGATAGTGTCTAGACGCTGTGATCTCCTCCTCTTCTCCCTAGCACTGAGCTGTATAATAATTCCTCTAACAAACGCCTTGTGAACATTCCGGAGGACAGTGTTATTGGAAGTTGATCCTTCGTTGAATTTGAAGAACTCCTCAAGGTGTTTGCGTATGTAGGTGGAATGTTCGGGAGATTGGATGATGGAAGCGTTAGCTCTTCATATCATATGTCGTGTGGGATGTGGGTGGTCAGTCATTTCTTTTTTTTTTTCCCCCACTTCAGAAACCATTAAGCAGAGGGCTAAATCAGCTTGATGTTCATTGACTGGTCGCCTTCTCCGGTTTACATCATAGTGGATAATGCGTTAACTCTAATTCCCTTTATAGCGTCCCTCCGACTACTTTAATGTGGCAACTAGAAAAGGGGCTCGTATAAGGAAGTAGGAGTATAGAAAAGGTAAGGAGAAAACAGGAAAAGGATATGGAATAGAAGGCTTATGGGCTCCCCCTGCCCGTTCTTTGCTAAGCTGCCCGAAGTTTCCCAAAAGATTTACTTATTCCCAGATCAACCCCCCCCCCTCAGAGTTTAACCTACATACCATCAAAACCATCATAAAACGAGGAATGGGTCACACACAAAAAGAGAAAGAAAAAAAAAAAGGAAACAAAGAGATGTGCACATCCAAATCACTTCGCTATAACGCTCCTTGGTCTCAAGGATCTCAGTTATCTATGTAGTCACCTAAAGCCCCACTCCTGGGCTAATCCTACGCCTTGCCTATTAGGAGGCACCTGCTTTCTCTAGCCATGGCTTCCACATGCCTTCAAATTCCTGAAGGTTGCCTCTCTTTATATACTCCACCCTCTCCCTACTCAGAGTATCATTGACAGTGGAGATCCAGTCTCTCACCGAGGGGGGGTCTCTTGATTGCCATCTTAGTGTTATCATCTTCCTAGCCTGGAACAAGGCCCGCGTGATGGCCAATGTAGTGCCCAGTCTCTCCCCCTGAGCTCTTCTATACCCCAGGATACAGGTTATGGCCTCTTTTACTACTATAGTGCCGAAGATACTTCCCAGGTTTCTGGTCACTTCCTCCCAGTATCTAAATAACTTGGGGCACCTCCACAACATGTGGATGAGGTCTCCCGACCTCTGACATCTGGGGCAGTTGTCATTAGGCCTTCCCCCAAATTTGAAGTCTTTTAGGTGTATAGTAAGATCTATTCAACAAAAATAGATGAGAGAGCCGCTGTGAAGGGGACACCGAGACCTGTACACTCAGTTCCAAGGTTTTCGCCCATTGTTCCTGGGTCATTCCCCCTATGTCCTCTTCCCATTTGGCTTTTAGTCCCTGGAGTATCCCCCCGCTGTTGTCTGGTTTACTTAATTGGTCATAAATTCTAGAGATTAGACCTCTAGTAGGGATTACCTGCATTATGCACTGAAATAGAGGCATTTCTTCCCAGCATAGAGTCTGATCTTTAAATTGTGCTTTAAGAGAGTGTTCTAGCTGGAGATATGGGAAGAAGGAGCTCTGAGGTAGCTTAAATTTCCTTGCTAATTCTGGGAAACGTTAGTTTGGTATCATTATAAAGCTGGCTTAACCTTCTGATGCCGGAATTCGCCCATTCCCCAGGGGTACCTATTTTAAGAACTTCCTGTAGATTACGGTTGTTCCAAATAGGGGAATAAACTGTTGGATCTTCATATCCCATCATTTTCTTGACAGTTTTCCAGAGTTTAGTTAGCAACTTAGTAGTTGGATAGTTATCGTGGAACATATCCGCCTCTAGTGTTTCGACTAGAGTATTATGTGGAGTACTCAGCAATAGCAGTTTGCCATTGGGGGTGCCGCCTTTCGGTATCCCACATCCCAGCAGCTGCGTTGCTAGGAAGTAGCGCTCGGGGTGTGGGAGGGCAAAGTCCCCCTCCCGTGTAGGCAGCTGAAGCACTCGGAGTCGAATTCTGGCTTGCTTCCCCTTCCAAATCAGCTCCCTGAAGAGACTATCAATTCTTTTAAACCACTTCTTGCCTATCCAGACTGGCGAGTTGTGCAGGATATATAGCAGTTGTGGCATCCAGACCATTTTTATTAGGCTACATCTTCCTGCGGCGGACAGAGGCAAGCGCCTCCAGATTACTATTTTTTGTTTTAATTTTGTTAAGAGGGGAGCGAGGTTTGTGCTGATATACCGGGTCGGATCCTTCGTCAGGACTATTCCCAGGTATTTCAAGGCGTCCACCGTTACCATCTGGGGAATATCGCCCGCTATTAACTCGCTGATGGGATCTATCGGCATAAACTCGGACTTCTCCCAGTTTATCTCTAAGCCAGAGAAGTTGCCGAAATCCTTCACTATCCTCATCGCACTCTGTAACGTGTCTCAAGTCCCCTAGGAATAACAAAATGTCATCCGCATATAGCGCGATTTTTTCCTCGCCCGATTTTCGCAGAAAACCAGTTATCGCTCTGCTTTCCCTTATAGAGATGGCCAGGGGTTCCATTGCCAATGCGAACAGCAGAGGAGATAGAGGGCACCCCTGCCTAGTCCCCCTTTCCAGCTCAAACCAATCTGAAAGTTCGTTGTTGATTTTTAGTCTTGCCTTGGGGCGGGTATATAACATTCTGATCCACCTTATAAAAGACGTGCCAAATCCGAATTTCTCCAACACGCGCCATATATAGCCCCACTCTACGCTATCAAAAGCCTTAGATACATCAAGGGTCATTAACGCTCTCGAGCCTGCGTTTTCCGCTGGTATTTGTAGATTCAGAAACGCTCTTCTAATGTTCAGGCTCGTAGATCTGTTGGCTATAAAGCCCGCCTGGTCTTCGTGTATCAGTTTGTGAATAACTCCGTTCAGTCTTACTGCTAGTACCTTAGCGAGAATTTTTACATCAGTACAAAGTAGAGAAATTGGTCTATAGGCAGCTACATCCAGTGGGTCTTTCCCTTCCTTCTGTAGTACCGTAATTGTTGCTTCTAGCATTGAGGCAGGCAGCTGGCCCCCCTCAAATGACCCCTCCAGGGTTTTTAGTAGTTCAGGGATCAGCACTTCACCATACTGCTTATATGTCTCGCTTGGAAGGCCATCGGGCCCGGGTGACTTAAGACATGCCATGCCCGCTACTGCCTGTTGCAGTTCTGCTACCGTTATTGGGGCGTCTAATATGGCGCTTTCTTCCTGTGAAATAGTAGGGATGGTTAGCCCTTCCAGAAAGTCCTCCATCAACGCCTCCTTGCCCCTTTTCTGCGAAGAGTAGAGTTTTTTTATAGTACCCCCTGAAAGCTTGTACAATTTCTGGGGTGCTTGAAGTTATATCTCCACTCTGTGATCTAATAGCGAGGACCGTGGATGGGGCCGCATTTGATTTTACAAGCATAGCCAATGTTCTTCCTATTCTTTCCCCCTCCACCATGAATTCCTGTCTCTGAAGTAGGCGCCTAGTCTCTGCTTTCTGCATGACCACTAATTTATACTTTTGTTGTTTCTCCTGCCAGGTGCTTTCCAGCTCCGGAGTTGGGTTTCTGATAAAGTTATTTTCGGCCTCAAGAGCCTCCCTCAGAGTGTCCTCTTCTTCGCTCCTAGCCTCTTTATTAAATTTAGCCATCTGCTGTATTAGAACCCCTCTAAGAAATGCCTTGAGGGTGTCCCATAGCACAAGGGGATCCGCGGAGCCCTGATTGAACTCCACAAATTCCCTTAGGGTGGAGAGGGTCCCATCCGATTTTTTAATTACTTCGAACCAGTGTGGACTCACGCTCCAACTCTTCCTGGGCTTGGACTCTCCTATATTTAGTGTAGCCACCGTAAGGGAATGGTCTGAGATGCCTCTTGGCCAATATGCAATTTTTTCAAGCAGCTGAAGTGCCCTGTCATTCCCCAGGATTAGATCAATCCTTGAGAGCGTGGAGTGTGACATAGAACAGGTGTATTGCAGCGCACCTGGGTTTCGCACCCTCCACAAATCCACTAACCCTACTTCTTCCAGGAATAAGCTCAAGCGGGTCTTCCCTGATTCCTCTGAGAGTTGTCGTATCGGGAATCTATCCAATTTTCTATCTAGGACCTCGTTAAAGTCCCCGACAACTACTATCGGGCATTCCTTTTTATCCAACAGAAATTTGTGCAGTTTAAGCAGTATGTCCAAATTAAAAGGGGGAGGGATGTATATGTTTGCCACCACTAACATGACTCCGTCAATGGAACAGAGTAAAAAAATATATCTACCTAGATCGTCTATACTGGTCTGTCTGCAGGAGAATTTTACCCCAGCTTTCACAAAGATACTCACCCCCCTACTAAAAGAGGAGTGATATGCGTGAAATTGGTGTTGAAATTTTTTCATCTGTAACTGCTGGCTGGTATCCCTAGTTAAGTGAGTTTCCTGCAGACAGACCAGATCTACCCCAGAGCTTTCCAGCACAGAGAACACTGCCAACTTTTTAAGAGAAGAACCCAGTCCCCTAATATTCCAGGATCCTATTTTCAAGGGCCCGACTACCATCTAAGTTCCAAAAACCTGTCGTGTCATGACAAGAATTACCCCATATGTCCTTATTATTTTTATAAAGTGAAATTTATGCACCTTTTTACACGAAAAGAGATAAAAGAATAAAAAGGATATGAAGGAGTAAATAGAGAAAGAGAAATCTCTCCCAGCGACTACCATATCAATTCCAAACGTGTGCATAATGTGAATTCTAAAATACACACTTAGTTTAATCAAATCTACCCTGCTTTATACTACAAAAAGTGCCTGCATGTGTAACAATAATCTGTAAGTGGAGGTCCGAAGGCCTCCAGTGTGATTTCTAATAGTGTATGTGTTTATATCAAGTGATTTTCCCACCCTATTTCCCTTCCCTTCCAAATTCCCCCCCCCCTCCCTTCCCACCCCGCCTAGTCTCCCCTTCCCTCCTACCCCATTCCCCCCCCCCCCCCCTTCCCTACCCACCTCTCTAGGTGTATCCCCTGGGGGTTTACCATGACCGTTACCTCTTCCACTCACACCACCCTTTTACAGCAGTTCTTCCACTCGCAACCCAACACCACCCTTCCCCCAAACAGCTGTGTGCACCCATCCCATCCCATCCTTCCTAACATAAACCGTTAACGAGCGCTGGAAAAGGGTAAAGTCTTTAAGCTGCACCCCTCTCCGAAGCAGAAAAAAAAAAAAAGAAAGAAAAAGAAGAAAAAATAAAGCAAAGCAAAATAGCAGAGACAAAAAATGCAGCCCCTCTACCTCCTACCTCCCAGCGCCCCGTCGTGTCATACTATCCTCACCCCGGCCTACTATATACCCCCCCACTCTCTACGTGGGGTTCGTAATTTTTTCTCTGTTATCTTCTAGCCACTTCAGCAGGGGAATTAAAAAACAAAGTCTCCCCCAGGGCCCCGATCCGCAGCCTCGCTGGGTATAAAAGAGCGTAGGGCAACTTAAGTTTTTGTAGGTTGCGTTTTACCTGGGTGAACTCTGCTCTACGCCTCTGTAGGTCCGGGGAGAAGTCAGAATAGAATGATATCTTTGCCCCTTTAAAAACGACCTCCCCTGCTTCCCTAACCTTCCGCAATAGAGTCACTTTATCCTGGTAGTTAAGAAATCTCAGGAGGAGAGGTCTCGGATGACCCCCCCTCCTGTGGTGCCCTGAATGGGATCCTGTGGGCTCTTATGATAGAGAACGAAGCCGAGAACAGATCTTTCCCAATTAGCTCCCCTAACCATTTTTCTAGAAATGCGATTGGGTTGGCGCCCTCACTCCTTTCAGGTAGGCCTATCAATCTCACATTATCTCTTCTACTCCTGTTCTCCATCTCATCCATTTTAGAGGTCTGTTTAGCTAACTGTTCCTTCAGCCATTTTATTTCTTTAGTTATTGGATGCACATTATCTTCTAGCCCACTAACCCTTTCTTCCAGGGCGGTTGTTCTCTCCGCCGTCTTCTGTAGATCTTGTCTGACCATTAAGATGTCTGCTTTAAGACCTTTCATCTGATCGCAGAGATCTTTGAGCGAGCTATTACACACTCCTACAGCCGTGAATACGTCCATTAAGGTTGGTTCTTTATTCAGGGGTAGGTTCGAATCATTTATTAACTCTAGGCTCACATTTGAGTTTTGTTCACTTTGCTCTGGCTTTTTATTACATGTTGATTTGGAGGACTGGATAGCCAGCCCGCCCCCTGAGGGCTGTGAATGTGGTTGGCCCTGGCTTTTCCTATCCGATGTCCCCCCCTGTTGACTCTTTTGCTGCGTTCCCTTTTTTGGAGGGGTCAGAGCGGGGGCATGAGCATATTGCTCCAGTTTTACTGCTGCTGCTGCTGCCGCAGCGTGCTGCGAGCTTTTCTCTTTAGAGGAGCGTAGATTCTGCATCATTCACTCCTATAGGCATACAAGTGGATTAACAGCAGGGAGTTAGCAGCACCTCTCCACCTTCACCAGCCCGCTAGATAGGATAACTGCCTTGTTACTCCTAAAGCGGAGTGTATGAAGGGTGTGTGGGGGGGGGGGGGGAGCTCCCTCCACCCCAACACGTAGAAAGGAGAGTTTCAAACACGTATAAATTACCGTACCTTAGGTGGCCAGGGTTGGGTAGCTCCCCTCGCCCAGGAGCGCCCAAGCTACGGTAGCACTTAATGCCACCTCCCCTCTTCACCGCAGTTTTTTGCACAGCTGGTTAAATGCCGCTAGGGCAGTCGCCAGCAGTCTACGGTTAGTGAGGTATGTACCCAAGTATGCACGCAGTCACCGAGGAGTCAAGAGCTTTTAGCTAGCTTATGATGGCTTATGATGGCCCCACCCAAAAGTAGGGGGGGCGATATAATCTTAGTAATAGGGGGACAACCTAAAAAAAAAAAAAAAAAAAAAAAAAAAGGGGAGTATATTTTGCTTCCCATGCTAGCTCCTTCTGTTCACATATTTAATACTACCAAAACAGCGAATGAGACAAACTACTAATACTTAGTTATGTTTCTTCACCAGCACCAGGTTGCCAATACTACCAGGGAACTACCAGAAATTACTTCTGGACCAAGGGGTTACCACACATTTTCTTTTTACAGCGATATCCGGCTACCATAAGAAAAAATGCTATACTATACCAGCTCCTCCAGCTCTTCCGTGTCTAGCATGTGTGTGGAAAGTGAAAGCTGCCGGAGCTGGTGTCTCTCCCAGAGAAATACTCAGCTTTTGCCGGTCATTAGGGTCATCAGACGCACAAGAGGGCTCTTAGCAGAGAAGCAGGGGGATCAGCCTGGCGCCGAGCTCATATGTGCCGGCGAACGTTGAGGAGCTTAAGCCATCCGAGGTGCCGGTCCTATGGCCGGGGGGAGCGATACAGACGGGGATGGGACGGAGCACACAGCGTCCCTGCTCTCCCTCACTCCATGCGGGCGCTTCTCAGACACCCGCCCCTCCGGTCACGCCCCCATCTCTATTGCCTAACTCGGTCCGTGGTCAGTCACTTCAATTGTTACTGGGGCATGGTCAGACCAAGTGATTGATCCGATTGCAGAGGCTGTGGTTTTGGTTAGAGTCCATTTATCAACTAAAAAATAGTCAATCCGGGTGTACGAATTATGCCCGTGTGAGAAGAAAGAGTAGTCTCGTTCTGTGGTATGATGACATCTCCAGGTGTCATAAAGGTTGTTATTGCGTATGAAGGAACCCATAGGAGATGTGAGTCTGGAAGTACTAGAGGTATCCAACTTGCTATCAGGTACAATATTAAAATCGCCACAGAGGATAATACAGCCTTGGCAAAATTTTTCAAGCTTTGTCATTACTTTGGATAGAAATCTGATTTGACTAGTGTTAGGGGTGTATATATTGAGGATGGTATATCTGTTTTTTTCCAGGGTGCAATGCAAGATATCTCCCTTCTTCATCAATCATGCTATTGTGGAGCGTGAAGTTGAGGGAATTATTGATTGCTATCATGACTCAATTTTTCTTGCTTGGGCCAGAAGCTTTAAAAATATGGGTAAACTGGCGGTTGGTACAGTGAGGTTCGGTTGATTTTTTAAAATGGGTCTCCTGGAGACAAAGGACATCACAGTTAGATTCCTTAGCTGTTCTCCACATGGAGGATCTTTTAGCTGGGTGATTGAGCGAGAGAAATTTTGGCATCTTCTGTGCTTCGTGTCAGTGCAATATAGAATAAAAGTAGTACTTACGGCTGGAGAAGATTGCTGCACTGTGGCGTAAGGTACCTTGGGGTGAGTTCCTGCGGATGTTTTAGTCAGAAGCTGGAAGGGGTATCAGGACGAGGTGAGGATGAAAGAAGGAAGAAGATTAAAACAATGTGGATTGATTCAAACAAAACAGTATGAAAACTTGTTGTAATTATTGCTTCAAACGGCCTATTAACTCTAGGCTGTGTTAACTGAGAGAGTTTGTGATCTAAGCTGCAACGAGCAAGGCATCCGACCGGATGGTATTGTATTCTTTATGTACTGGCATCGCCTACCAGAACTTAGCGTATAGTAGGTGGATGATGAATGATGAATGATGAATGCTCTCCATTTTTGGTGACAATAATTTTGGTAGGGAATCCCCATTGGTATGGGATTTTGTGATTGTTTAGTGGCTTGGTTATGGTATTGAGTTGATTTCGCAGTTGGCGCGTGTACATGCGACAGGTCTGCAAACAGTTGTAGGTTGTGGAATAGCGCAGGAAGTTTGCTCAGGTGTCTGGTTTTGAATAGGAGTTGATCCTTAGCGTGGAAAAAGTGGACCCTCATTAGTACATCCCTGGGTATATCTGCCGCTAGGTGTGGCGGTTTGGGAATGCGGTGGATTCAATCTATTATGGTCTCCATTGGTGACAAATTTGGTAAGACAGTGGAAATCAGCTTTCTAGCATATGCGTTTAGGTCATGAGGTAGAATGGATTTGGGTATACCTCTAATTTTGACGTTATTACATCTGGACCTGTCCTCGAGGTCCGTCATTTTGGCCTTCATCCATTGTTGTTCATCATGTGTATGATCTCGTGCATCTACAAGATCATTCACAGTGGCAGTCATATCACCCATACGGTTTTCAATCAGGTGAATTTTGTTTACCATAAGGTGTACATGGGAGGAGAATTTATTAAACATGGCTGCTATCTCATTATGCAGGGAGATGAGCATCTCTTTCATGGTAGTGTCTAGAACAGGTTGATCAGATGTGGGGAAAGCTGCTATAGCAGATGGCTGAGGTGAGGTAATGATAGATGCAGGGCTTACCTCAGTGCCGAGTCCAGCTGAATCCAGTCGCATCCCCGTCTTTGCTGGGCTATTGAAGGCTGAGGCGGATGGATACCATAGAGATGACTCTGAGGAATGTTGTTGAGGTGTTATTTCGTTTTCATCTGCATCAGGGAGATCTGTGTAGGCAGAAGAATCTTGTGCAGGGCTGCGGGCGCCATCTTGGATTTCTGTGTCTGGCGGTTGAGTGAAGGAATCTGTCAGCTTCTTCAGCGGCCTGTATTCTTTTTTTTTTTGCGGTTCAGGTGAGACATTACTGAGTCCTGAGGCAGTGTCTCTAAATTTAGGAGGTGATGGGAGCTGTCTGAGCGGCGATGTCTCTAATAATCGGTCCGGTCGGTGCAGGAGCTGAGGGTTCAGACGTCCATCTTGCTCGGCGGTTAGCCACACCCCCCAGCAGGGGATCTCTTGACTGGTCCCTGCTGAGTAAGTGGATGACAGCCTGTTAAAGTCCCAAACTTTTTCTCTTTGTAGCCCGCTGTTCTCTGCTGTTGTCAGACGGAAACAGACTGCCTGTCCGTTTCCTTCTGACTATCATGATCCACATCTGTCTGTTTTTAGTGGACAGGATCAGATTGGATATCGGTGGGTGTCAGACACATGTCCACTGACATCCACCTTTTTATAGAGAGTCTGATCAGGTCTGCCTGAAAAACTGACAGGCAGACTCGATTGGTTCGTCAGTGTGAAAGGAGCCTTAGTCTATAAGTAGATATTTGCCAGCACACCAAGGATCATCAATTTCGTGCAAACGGTTTTTAATCAAGAAAGATCACATCACAAAATGGTGTAGTGCAATGTTTGGGGGCCAGGCAGGACCCCTCGTCAGGCATGTGATGATCGTCATGAATGACTTTTAAACTAAAATCCTGGGGCGTGGCCTGGAGAGCGATGGAGTAGGTTGTGGATTGCGAGAGCTCCGCCTGCTGACTATCCTATATACTATGCTGATCACTAAACTTGTGGATATATTTCCCTGCTTAGCCTCCTCTGGGTCCCGAGATTCGGATGAACATTTCCCCACCCAAGAGAAACACGGAGACTGCAAATCAGCTAGCGAAATGCCACCAGCAAGACAAGAACCAGCAGGCCGAAGATGGCGCCGACACCTGCTCTGACTCGGAACATCCCGCGACCTATACTGCCAAGGTGCTGGAGGCTATCGCTGCCTTGCAGAATACTCTTACGGCTAAGATTGGTGAAGTTAATATTGACATCTCACTTATCCGCCAGGTTCTCTCCAAGCTAAAAGATAGGGTTACTGAGACTGAAACCTGCATTGTTAGAATGGAGGACATCCTGCATCCATTACGGCATACCACTGAAGAGGTGCAGAGGCAAATACAGCAACTGCATGCACACCAAGACAACATGGAGAATCACCTTTGTCGCTGCAACCTCCAGTTAATTGGGCTCCCCAAGAAGGCAGAAGGGAATGACCTGGTGGAATTCCTTGATAACCTCCTCATTAAGGCCTATGGCAGAGATGGCTTCTCCGTCAGGTTTGCGTATAGAATGGGCACACCGCATACCGGCAAATACTCTTCCACAGGGAGCACCCCCTCATACATTTATAACCAAATTTCTTAATCTATCAGGGATAGAATTTTACGTTTCGCTAGAGGAAAAGGCAACATCCCTGTTGGAAGTGTTCACGTTGCGGTTATCCCGGATTTTTCTAATGAAGTACAGAGACGGAGGTCCCAGTTTCAAGATGTCACCCTGCACCTCAAAGACGCCATGCTGTTCCCCGCCAGGCTGCGGGTGGAAGAGGACGGTCGGATAAAATTCTTTGAGGACCCAGGCATGGCCTCTATGTGGCTGGATTAACGCAGACGCCCTGCTTAGCTGCCTGCCTGCTTAGCTGCCCGATCGCTCCGGTACCTTTGTGAGTACGGCTTGTATGATCACCTACCGTTGTTCTTTCCTGTGTTGGAGCCCAATTCTTTGTTGAAAATGCAACTTACTCACAGAGAGGGGAAAATCTATGCATCAAACTGACTTGAATCCCTCCATATGCTTACCCATATGGATAATAAACTGGCTCACTCCTGGTGTTTCCACTCCCTCAATACCTGTGTCCGGAGAAGACCCTGATGACAGGCAATTTCTACTCCACTACCCTGTTTTCATGTAAGTGATCCCCACGGAAGGAATTTTGTGGGAGACTGACCTCCCTCCATTACCTTACCATGCACTGTACAGAGAAAAGTCACCCCCATAGTATTTTTTTCTTTTACCCTATAATGGGGTTTAGCCTTCAGTTCCTGTTAGTAACTTTTGACTCACGTTCAGGTATTTTAAGTCATATACTTCCAGCCAGCTCAGCCTGCTGGATGACCGCTCACCTGTTTGATCTTGGGGATTGTATGCGCTCACCAGGTTGGGGGGGGGGGGGAATGAAGAGCTGGGAGGGTTAGGGAATGCTCGATCAACACGACTGAGCTATGGGTTGATTTGTTTTTTCTATTTCATGTTCCACAATTGGATTGCACATAAGGATTTATATTGGTACATTAAATATTGCTTGGTACAATGCATACTGTTAAAGGGTTCTATCTGCATCCCTACTACTGCCCTTCTGGTCCGACTGGCTAATATCTTTTCACATAGTGCCCATATCTCCAATGACCTCTGTTAAATTTCTGACATGGAATGTCCGGGGTGCGGGGGGACCCACTTACATGCTGCCCTAAAACGCCCCTAGATAGGATGGGCCTGTCATAGTACATACACAAATCTGTCTAGAGGGGTCTCTATCCTCATTGCTAAATCTACTCCTTTCAAGCTGATTTCCTTACTGTCGGACCAGCAGGGTAGATATCTGTTCCTACATGCTGCACTGGGTGGGTCTCCCCATTTGATACTGGCTTGTTATGTCCCACCTCCACACAGCTCGGAAGTAGTTACGGAGGGATTAGCCTTTATGGCTTAGTGCCCGATGATCCCAGCTGTGTGGATGGGCAATTTTAACATGATCACGATCCCTGCTCTGGATTGTCCAGTACAGGCTGAGGCACACGCCACTGTACCAAGCCTTATCTGACCACTCCCCCTGTTGGATGATGGCTTCACTACTAGTGTCGTCTTCCACTCCCATATGGAGACTCAATCTCTATTGGCTATCTATACTGACTGAACGTAATACTTTAGATGGGGAAGTTCAGTTTTCCTTTGACGACAATCAGGACTCCTCTACATATGATATAGTGTGAGATTCATTTAAAATACAAACAAGATATTTGGGGGGCACACCCTAAAAGATGCATCAAAGATGGTGCAGCCATAAGACCATACAACAGAACAAAATATTACAGCGCACACATGCAAAAAAAGACATTTACCTCCAGGGTAAGGCAAGGCATATTAAAAGCACCCAAAAATATTTGGTCAGAATCCATACAATAGACAAACAAGATATTTGGGGGGCACACTCTAAAAGATGCATTAAAGATGGTGCAGCCATAAGACCATACAACAGAACAAAATATTACAGCGCACACATTTCCCTCCAGCAAGGCTTATTAAAAACACCTAGACATTTTCAAAAAGCATTATGAAAAAAAATGGGGATTTGGTCACACCATAATGCTATATGGTGCTTAATCCCACTTACTGCGACAAAGTACCCCATGATTCATGGGTCCTACACTATCCATAGATTGGGAGATCCTGCTTCTCTGAACCATGGAAGAAATACACTCCTCTATATGGGAGAACTTGAGGTCTCCACCCATGACACAGGTGGACACTAATGAGAGGTACTTAATGAGGGAGTGGGGTGCTCTGCACCCAAAAGAATTTGGTCAGAATCCATACAATATATCCCAAATATTTGGGATGTTAATACGTGAAAAACTGACATACCAACATAGAAATGCACCCTGTAAATTCTACACAATGTGGCAGAATTGGTTAGATATGAAATATGAGTGGTGAATCCGCGCAACGGAACAGAAAATTAAAAAAAAAATGGAAAAAAAATGGAAAAAAATGGAAACGATGGAAGAAATCGCATAAAGGACTGCTGCCTCCACAGATGTGATTTCCACCTAGGTGGAAAAAACAGAAGGTAAGTGACGGGTTAGTGTGTGTGTGTGGCGCTGTCCTAATTTATAGAAATACTTGGTAAATTGTGTGTAGCCAAATCCCATATGTAAAGTCGCATAAACCAAAATTGCAAATAAAAAATTCAACGAAAATAAAACCAAACATAAAACAGCAAAGTGACCCCCCTTTGGACTGTCCTAATTTATAGAAATACTTGGTAAATTGTGTGTAGCCAAATCCCATATGTAAAGTAGCATAAACCAAAATTGCAAATAAAAAATTCAACGAAAATAAAACCAAACATAAAACAGCAAAGTGACCCCCTTTGGAGTGTGTAGGTGTAACGTTGTCCTAGTTTAAAAAATACTTTGTAAATCGTGTGTAGCCAGATCCCACATGTAAAATCGCATGTAAATTATAAACAAAATATAAACAAAATCGCATAGGTTGGCCCCCTTTGAATTGGGGGAGGGGGAAGGGGAACAGGGGATGAAATCAAAAAATGACTTTAGCCAAAGCTATTCCATCCGCATAAAAACCCCATATAGTGATTGACAAACATAACATTGCTGAATAATTACATAAATCGTGACTAGTGCTCAGTGCAGTTTAAGTGAAAAACTTGACATCTTTGTAAAACAAGGCAGGTATTTGTATTAATCTTGGTGACCAGGTGCTCGTGTCTTGTGATCATGCGGACACTCACCAGCTTCTTTAACCCCTGCGGGGGTAATGCGCAGTCACAGTGTATGCCACTGTGCGGCAATCCACAGGCTGTTTCTGGGTCACGGTGACATTTTAGGCAGCTTCTTTAACCCCTGCGGGTTACCTACACACTCCAAAGGGGGTCACTTTGCTGTTTTATGTTTGGTTTTATTTTCGTTGAATTTTTTATTGGCAATTTTGGTCTATACTTTATATGCGACTTTACATATGGGATTTGGCTACACACGATTTACCAAGTATTTCTATGAATTAGGACTGCGCCACACCCACACACTAACCCTTCACTTACCTTCTGTTTTTTCCACCTTGGTGGAAATCACATTTGTGGAGGCAGCAGTCCTTTATGCGATTTCTTCCATTGTTTCCATTTTTTTTCATTTTCTCCACTTTTTTCTCCACTAGGACAACGTTACACCTACACACTCCAAAGGGGGTCACTTTGCTGTTTTATGTTTGGTTTTATTTTCGTTGAATTTTTTATTTGCAATTTTGGTTTATGCGACTTTACATATGGGATTTGGCTACACACAATTTACCAAGTATTTCTATAAATTAGGACAGCGCCACACCCACACACTAACTCTTCACTTAGAATTGGTTAGATGTTCCGGGTCTAGCACCCCATCAGCTGGTTAAATACAGATTGTTACAAGGATAGGCACCAAATTAAAGTGTATAAGTCCGAGCTAACTTATAGCTATATGACTTCTACAGAGAGACTGCTGGTGTGATGGCTAAGCAGCTTAATTGATTGAGAAATGTTCCCAGGGCTTAGGAAATAGTTTCAATCTTATGTTATGCATCATGCGTAATGCTTTAAGGTGTCCTTTTATGAAACTGCGGTAAAATACCGCCATTCAGTTCTCAGGCATTCTCAGAGGAGATCGCTCTCCTCTGAGTGCCCGTTTATGAAGGTCTGTTGCTCGCTTCTCATGTTGAGTTGAGAAGCGATCTACAAATGCCGGGAACTCCTGAGAACAGCTCCTCTCACTGTAATTTTGTGTGATGTAGCGGGATTACAGTATGAGGAAGTGTAAATACAAAAGTTGAACACGAATCAGCACACATTATTCCCCAACATATTAATAAAATAATAAAGGTAAATTCCCCTACACAATATACATTAACCCAATTATTAAAAAACATTGTTTTTATCAATATTTAAAGATCATATATGTGCCTATTTAAATGTGAATGGTGTATAGTAAATGAATGTAATCCACATATGTAATGCAGCTATACACCATTCATATAAATGCAAAATACATTTATAATCTTTAAAAAATAATTTTAATAAAGTATACAACTATAAATATTTAGTAATTAAAATAAAATATATTTCATAATTGATAAACACCCGTATAACTGTAATAGAACATATACATATATATATCTATATATAGATATCTATATTTTTATATTTATATTTAATATATGTGTGTGTATATCTATCTATCTATCTATCTATCTATCTATCTATCTATCTATCTATCTATCTATCGTTTCTGTGACAGTCAGTTACAGATTCTCACTGTGCTGCGATATTCAGCGGAGAACATGTTCTCCGCTGATTACCTCAGTTTCATAAACTGATAATGACCTGAGATCAGCGGTGAGACTCGGGATCGCCGCTGAACTCAGTTTCATAAAAGGACACCTAAATGTTTTTCTGTCTTCTCTCCTTTTTTTTTTCATTTGTTTTCCTTTTTGTTCCGCACTGCCACTTAATATATGTGGTGATTGTTTTACTCTCTAGATATAGCTATCCTAAAGGGTTATAAGAAAATTATATACTGTGTGCTGCTGCTTATCGCTATGTCATTGTTTTGTATAACATGTATATTGCTGTGTGGAAAACCAAATAAAACCTTTTCTGATTTAAAAAAAAAAACAAGATATTTGGGGGGCACATCCTAAAAGATGAATTAAAGATGGTGCAGCCATAAGACCATACAACAGAACAAAATATTACAGCGCACACATGCAAAAAAGACATTTACCTCCTGCAAGTACCCCACTCCCTCATTAAGTACCTCTCATTAGTGTCCCCATATTTTTTTGATGTTTTTTGAAAATGTCTAGGTGTTTTTAATAAGCCTTCCTGGAGGTAAATGTCTTTTTTGCATGTGTGCGCTGTAATATTTTGTTCTATTTTATGGTCTTATGGCTGCACCATCTTTAATGCATATTTTAGGGTGTGCCCCCCAAATATCTTGTTTATCTATTGTATGGATTCTGACCAAATCCTTTGGGGTGCGGATTAGTGTCCACCTGTGTCATGGGTGGAGACCTCAAGTTCTCCCATATAGAGGAGTGTATTTCTCCCATGGTTCAGAGAAGCAGGATCTCCCAAACTATGGATAGTGTAGGACCCACTAATCATGGGGTTCTTTGTTGCAGTAAGTGAGCTTAAGCACCATATAGCAATATGGTGTGACCAAATCCCCATATTTTTTGATAATGTTTTTTGAAAATGTCTAGGTGTTTTTAATAAGCCTTGCTGGAGGTAAATGTATTTTTTGTTGCAAAGTATTTTATTGAGGGTTATAAAGTCTTTACATTTTGCATTTATCAATGCATATAAATTATAACATTTTTCAAATTATAGAATATATTTCCCAAAACAAAAGTCCCAGCTAGTATTGATAATCACTTCCATACTTGACTGGTTATGAGAGGGGTATCAACCCAATATGTATCCTCAAATGAGTCCTAGTTACCTTATAGCTATTACTCTGCTAAAGTATATTCTATATTCAGCATGAGAACCCATGTGTAAGATTTAAATGAGAATTTTATCGGAAATGTGTTGTATTTATCACTCAACGTCTATGGGGTTGCTCATTAAGCTTACAGAGCAGCTTCGTAAATTTCTGGAGTGCATTTCGTAGGTTTGGTGGTTAATTGGTATGTGAAGTGGATAGACTATGTGTTTATGTGGGTGTTTAGATGGCGATTGTAGAAAGGGAGAAGAGGAGGTGGGAGGTGGGTGATGGAAAGGTGGAGGAAAGGGTGGGGAGGGAGGAAGGGGGGGGGGGGTAGGAGGGTAGGTCTCTGACTTCCCTCTGTGAATGGTATCTATCCTTGGTATTTTGACTGAAGTATTAGTGGTGAATATTTTTAGGTTATATGTAGGTTATGGCCTTCGGTGTACCTTAACCTTTATGTGTGAGCATTTAATATGTCTTGGTATTCAGGTAAAGTCTGGTAGTGTGTCCAACAGGCCCACTTACGGCTGAATTTCGTCGGCAAGTCTCTTGCGGTGTGTATTCGTTTTTCCATTTCTGCTACTTTTTGTATTCTGACGAACCATTCTTTGAGAGTGGGTATCTTTTTTGAGTTCCAGTGTACAGGGATACATTGTTTTGCTGCATTAATCAAGTGCATCATTAGTGATTTATGATACGTTTTGTGTGGTAGGGGGGAGAGGTGTAGGAGAAACTGGGCTGGGGTGAATTCTGGATTGTAAGTGGTAATTTGCACGATTATACGGTGGACTTCTGACCAAAAGGCTTGTAGCGGGGTACACGTCCACCAAACATGAAGGAGGGTACCTCTGTCTTGATGGCACCTCCAGCATGTTTCGGGGATGTCGGCTTTAAATTTGTGTAACAGTACTGGGGTATGGTACCATCTCGCCTGAATTTTGAACCCATTCTCCTGAGTATAAACATTAGTGGAGCCCTTGTGTATGTTTAAAAAGATTTGCTCCCAGCTTTCTTCCGAAAGTTGGATGGATAGGTCATCTTCCCACTTCCTACAGAACTGACTGTCATTCGCTTTAATGTTAGTGAAGAGGAGGTTGTGTATGCGGGAGATAAGATGTGCTTGTGGTGTTGTTTCGGTACATAATATTTCATATGGTGTAAGCTGTCTAGAACATTGACCCAATTTATTTAAAGTTTTGAGGTAGTGGGCGATCATTATATATGACCATGGAGAGATAGGCGTTTTTTCAAAGCAGGTTGCGATTTGCGCTGCAGTGAGTAGTTTGCCCTGTGTGTAGAATTGATGGGCTCTAATTTGTCCCTGTGGTAGATTGTCAGAGAGAAATTGGTGGTGCATGCCTGGCGGGAAGTCAGGGTTCAACTTTATTGGAGTCAGTGGACTGGGGGTAGAGGAGATAGAGGTCTTCTTGCACGATTGGTGAAAACATCGTAAGGTGGGGCCTATTGTCGGGTGTGTTTGAATGTCTGGTGGGATTTGTTTTGGGGAGATCCAAGGGAGTGAATTCAGGGATAAATTCGTGAAAGAAGCCTCTAAGGAGACCCAGTCTTTCTTTTGGGTATGGATATTCCAGTCCACACATAAGTGGGTGGCAGTGTGGTAGTGAGAGATGTTCAGAAGGCCTATGCCTCCTAAATTTTTCGGCCGGGTGAGCAGGTCGTGACTGATCCTGTGCCTATGTTTTCCCCACAGGAAGTTGGAGCATGCCTGTCTGTAGGTTTTAAAGAAAGAGGTGGGATCTGTATCGGTATTGTCTGTAGGAGGTATAGAATTCTTGGAAGAACATTCATCTTTAGTATGGCTGCTCTGCCAAACCAAGAAAATGTTGGTTTGTTCCATGTTTTAAGGCCAGAGTTTAGTCTGTTTAAGAGGGGGAGGAAATTTTTGGTATATAAGTCTGATAGTTTAGATGGAATCTGGATGCCTAGGTATGTTATTGAATCTTGTTTCCATTGGAATGGAAAATTGTCCTTACACTGATTTACCTGACTGTGGGTTAATGAAATGTTGAGAGCAAAAGATTTAGTAAGGTTAATCTTCAAATTAGAGAGGGTCTGGAAGTGTTTGAATTCAGCTAATAATACTGGTAAAGTAGTTATCGGTTGTGTGAGGAACATTTGGATGTCATCTGCGTATGCAGCATATTTGTATTCCTTCTCTGGAGATTTAATTCCCTTTACGTCTGGGTTAAGTTTAAGTTTGCGGAGGAAGGGTTCGAGTGTAAGTATAAAAAGGATAGGTGACAGGGGGCATCCCTGTCTCGTTCCGTTGCGGATTGGGAAGGCGTTTGACAGAGTACCATTGACCCTCACTTTCACAGAGGGACTGCTATATAACGACAGAATGAGTCCGATCATACGGGGTCCAAGTCCTATCGCTTGTAGAACTGCTGTCATGTAATCCCAGGATACTCTGTCAAACGCCTTCTCCGCATCTAATGATAGGAAGAAACCGTTTTGCTTAGTTTGGGTTGTCAGGTAGTGTAGGTTGATTGCTTTGCTTGTGTTATCCCTGGCTTCACGACCAGGGATAAAACCTACTTGATCTGGAGAGATGATGGAGGGAAGAAGGGTTAACAGTCTGTTGGCTAGTATTTTGGAGAATATCTTTATGTCTACATTCAACAATGAGATTGGTCTGTAGTTACTTGTGTGGGAGGGATCTCTGCCTTCTTTGGGAATGACTACTATATGAGCTTCTAGCATTCCCCCCGTCAGGGGATTTGTGGGGGAGATAGAATTAAAGGTTTTTAGGAATGGGGTTTGTAGTATATCTGAGAAAGTCTTATAATATACTGCTGGAAGACCATCTGGGCCAGGGCTCTTTCCAGGTTTAAGCTGTCTGACTGCCTGTACCCATTTCATGGGGCAGATTGGGGTGTCAAGAGTAGCCGCTTCATCTAGGGGTATTTTCCCTGGGGTATATTGTTCAAGGAACGCTTTAATGTGTTGGGCTCTCAGTGATGCTGGAATTGTGGTGGGTTCAGAGGTGCGTAAGTCATAGAGCAGTGGTTCTCAACGCCTGTCCTCAGGACCCACTAACAGGCCAGGTTTGCAAGATAACTGAAATACATCACAGGTGATATCATTTGCTGCTCAGTGATTGCAGTATTCTAGTCTGCATCTCCCCAAGGCAATACCTAAAATCTGGCCTGTTAGTGGGTCCTGAGGACTGGAGTTGAGAACCACTGTCATAGAGGGAGGAGTAGTATTTTGCAAATTCCTCTGCTATGTCATCATTGTGTGAAAGGGGCTGTCCTTTAGTAGATTGTAGTTGGTAGATCGTATTATTGGCTTTTTTTTTGCGTAGTGCCCGTGCAAGTAAGTGGCCACTCTTGTTTCCAAACTCGTAAAAGAGTTTGTGAGATAAAATTAATTTTTTCTTAAGATTGAGGTGTAGCTCGTCTTTGATAAGAGTACGGATCTCAGTAAGTTCAGAATGAGTTTGTCGTGCTAAAGTCTGTTTATGTAAGGCTTCTAGTTTCTTCAATTTCATGAATAAGTTAGATAGAGTAGCTTTCTTTGCTTTTTTAACAGATGCTGCTAGGGATATCAGTTTCCCTCGTATGACACATTTGTGGGCCTCCTTGTGTCTGGGTGGAAGTATCTGGGGTGTCGTTGTCTATGAAATAGTCTTTTAAGCATGAGCGAATATCTTCTACCTTAAGTTCGTCCGTTAGAAGTGTAGGATCAAGTTTCCATACATACGATCTGGGGGGGGCGTCTGGGATAGAAAGTGTCATGGAGATAGGGTGGTGATCCGAAAATGTCATGGGGTCTATTGTTGCCGCTTTCAGAATCGGAAGATCCTGTTGTGTAAGAAACAGGTAATCTATGCGCGAATACTTGTTGTGGGGGGTTTAGAAGAAGGTAAAGTCTTTGTCTTTTGGGTGAAGTGTGCGCCAGGCATCGTGTAGTAACAGTTCTTGTAGGCAACCCTTGATCTGCTTCAATGCTCTATACGGTAAGTGAGATTTGCCTGAAGAGGTGTCTACTAGAGGGTTTAGAGGGACATTCAAATCGCCCCCTAGGATCAGTAGACCTTCTTGAAAGGTTGTCAGCTTACTTGTCACTGTTCGGAAAAATGGGACTTGGGAAGTGTTGGGGCTATATATGTTAGCCAGGGTAATGGGTCTGTTTTTGAGTGTGCCTTTAAGGAAGATGAACCTACCCTGCTCATCTAACATGGTATCTGTTATTTGCATGGGAACATTTTTTGATAGAAGTATGGATACTCCTTTCGTTTTTGAATTTGGGGAAGTAGAATGATAGCCATGGGGATACGAATGGTTCGTCAGTTTAGGAATATTTTTACTGCTGAAATGGGTCTCTTGAAGAAAGACCACATCTGCTCTCGCACTACGCATGTAGGCAAGTAGTTGCGAACGCTTTTCAGGGGTATTCAGGCCTTTCACGTTAAGAGAAACAACTTTCAGAGAGAGAGCAGTGGATGGTGTTCTGTGGGGGGCCATTGTTTTCAAATCAATGTGTCGGGTACTAAGTTTACGACTACCCAAAGGGGAAGTCAGAGACTGAGGGGATGTTGACACGGGGATAGGAGTGAAGGGGAGGTGAGAGGAGGTGATGGGGGAGTGATGGGCGGAGGATGGTTCAAATATGTAGTGTAGGGAAGGGGGAGTGTATGTGTAAGAAGTGAGAGGGGGAGTACAAGGGATGTACCGGTTGTGGGGGATGACCTGCAGTCCCACTTACCAACTCTGTGGGAGACCTGTAATGGTCAGCAGTATCTACCAGAGTCCGCTGGTGGCGGGGGTGGTAGGTGACGTTCAACCGATGGGGGAAGTCCTGTGTTCCTTTGAGGTCTTAAAAGCTACTAGTGTGGTTTCTCTGTTAATTTGTCTGGGATCTTAAAGGTAGAGTAAGTGAGTCCATGTATGATTCCGACAATAAGAGTATGTGTTCGTACTATGGTGTAGGGATATAGTCATGGGACGGGGAGGTAGAACAGATGAGTAAGTTCCGTATTTTGCAGAGAACATAACGAGTGCTGCAGAACTATATATTAGTAGCTCGGAAGAAGTATTTCGTAGACTACCTATACCGTGTACCAGTAGCGAGTGATTGCGGAAACTAGTGTATGTCTAGATATCACGCGCGGTAGAGGTTGGTTAACTATTGAGTGCCTATATGGCTTAGACATATTATGATTGAGGGAAAATTCAAGCATGAAATGTCAATTATGAGTATACGGTCCACATGACACAGAGTGAAATGGGGAGCATAGATTGTAGTGTTCAAACTTGGTCAACAATAATACTAGAAAAAATTGAACCTTTTAACAAGTTAACAAGTAAATGCATACCTGAGAGAGAAATAGAAAATAGAAAGTACTCCATAAAAATTTGCTGGTGTCGAGCGGGGCGTGCTCAGTGGTGGTCTAGAGGCAATTATCCTGTTTGCGCCCCCCCTTGAAATGGGAGTAATGCTGATCGCTAAGTTCATTATAGGAGGAGGTATCTGATTCCCTGGGAAATATATGAGTATGCAGGTATTGTGAGTTGTCTTAACTTGCTTACCTGAGCACGCCCCCCATGGCTCCCAGACAGTATTGTTCACATCATGCTTCCTACGGACTATATTATGGGAACCTCTAAAACCATATCGAGAGGGAGAATAAAGGTATGTTAAGTGAACATATCATTGTTACCCTATAGATCTTATTGTGAAGATAAACAGTAAGAAAAGTAGGTGAGATGGGTTTAGGTGGGTGGAGGGTGTTTGTAGATAATTCCTAGTGGAGACAACTAGGAGGGGGACACAGGAGTAAGAGGAGAAGTAGGTGGGAAGGGAAGAGAGGGGGAGAAGGAGGGTAATAAATGTATGCATAAATGCTGCATGTGTCCTTGAGCGAGTTTCAACGATTCTCTCTTGTCTTCTTGGCTGTTGCGGGTGGGAGTTCTTGGTGGATGGAAGCATCGTTGGATGGTAACAAGTGCTGCGTCTGTACTGTTCGGCACGAGGATAGTAATTGCTTTCGAAAGACGTGAACCAGGCTGGGAATTTATCTGTATAAGGACAGTAGCTTCCAAACTTGTAGAAGAAAAAGGGGGGGGAGGGTTAGGGCAAATGGCAAGGGGGACGGTGTTTTCGTTCGGTGTAGAATGAACTCCAGCGTAGTGCAATGTCAGTATCTTCCTCTGATAGATAGTTGGTGGAAGCGATGATGGAGTAGGTAATTAAGTCTCACGTGAACGGGGTCGAAGAACTGTCTGGAGCCTCAATGGGGCATCAATAAGTCTGGTAACAGAAACAAAAAAGAAAAAGAAAAAGAAGTGTCTCTCTCTGGTATCAGCATCTTATGTGTGAAAAGGGGTGAAACTTGGAGATTTCCATCCTGTGTCATGTGTCAAAAGAGAGGAGAAGGCAAGGCCGTCTGTTTAGGTGATACGGGCTCTGCGATGTGCAGGGGAGGCCGTGGGGCTACCATTCCGTGGCATACCTGGATCTCTTAGTGGAGAGTGAGGAGGCGCTGAGTAAGGGCGGCGGCGACCGAGATTGAAGTTGCCCGCTTCTGCAATGCCATCCATCGATGTAGCTCTTTGCATCTGTGGTAACCGGAAGTCGCTATACCAATCAGGCAGTGCGACTGCTGGAATGTCCAGAGTGGAACAAAAATGTTCCAGGTCTTCCGGGACCCTGAGAAGGGCTGTGCGGCCTTGGTGTGTTGCTGAGAGGCCGAATGGAAACTTCCATCTATAGATAATAGATCTGGCCCTTAGTATGTCAAGCAATGGTCTCAACTCGCGTCTCCTTTGCAACGTGATATTAGAAAGATCTTGATATATCTTGATACTAGATCCTTGAAAAATCAGTTGATTACGATTTCTGGATGCTCTCAGAATTTCTTCCTTGAGGGAGAAGTCTATTAGACAGCACACTGTATCTCTGGGGGGGTCTGTGTCCCTTCCCCTCGGGCGTAACGCTCTGTGAATGCGTTCAAAGGCGACTGGGGCGTCCTGGGGTCTCTCGAGCAGCTCATTAACAATGGATGTTACTGTTTGAGAAAGTTGATTAGGATCGATCGATTCTGGGATCCCTCTCAAACGAAGGTTGCGGCATCTCCCGCGATTGTCAAGATCCTCCATGTGTCTATTTATGTCTCTCAAGTGAATTGTGTGAGACTCTGTGAGCTGTTGTACATGGCATAGGGAGGATTCATGGCGCGTCTGTGTCACTTCTACTTCCTCCACTCTGAGGGAGATGGCTTGTAAGTCAGACCTCATGTCTGAGATGGCGGCCATTAGGGTGTTCTTTATATCTGCTGCTACGCTGTGTAAGTCCTCCAGACTGACTGCGGGAGGATGTCTCTGCTCTATTCCCGTTCCTGACGGGCTCTGAGCTCCAGAGCTGTGGGGGCTAACGCTCGGGGGGTATGCCTTACTTGAGGTGGCCGGTTGTGAGGCCTGCATGGTGCTTCTAGACCGGGAGCGGAAGATCTCGGGAATGTGCCTGTCGCAATGATCTTCTTGACTCCGTGGGGACCGGGACCTGGTAGCTGAGGCACTGCGGGATGTCCTCACCATAGCCGAGGGGTTTCAGATGCTTTCTAGCTTAAGAAGTTGGACCTCATGGACGGGAGCTTCAGAATGACACGTCCATCTTAGAGTGGCTCCAGACCACGCCCAACCGGAGGTAAATGTATTTTTTTGCATGTGTGCGCTGTAATATTTTGTTTTTTCATTTAAAATACACGCGCGTAGGATCATATCAACAAGAATAAATAGGCCCAAACGTTCATCCGAGGT
This sequence comes from Aquarana catesbeiana, assembly GCF_042186555.1. Lineage (NCBI taxonomy): Eukaryota > Metazoa > Chordata > Amphibia > Anura > Ranidae > Aquarana > Aquarana catesbeiana. Next base: position 468,043,431 of record NC_133326.1, on the reverse strand, counting down.
TATACTACAGCTGTCATTTGACAAATGACAGGAACTAAAGGAGGCGTTCAATACCCACCCCTCTCCTGAAAATCTTGATAGAGTTAAGCTACAAGCCCGCACGGTCACAGTGGTCGTTTCCCTAATGGATTCAGATGGCACTACTCTTACTGACCCCCCCCCAAGTCAAGGACAAATTCAAAAGTTTTTATAGTAATCTATATACCTCACAGCGCACCCACGCCAAACAAGACCTTAGAGAATACCTACACAATCTACAGTTTCCCCACCTTAATGCCGAACAACTCACAATGCTAGAAGCACCTATGACTATCAGTGAAATTACTAATGCCCTGTCCCAACTAACCAAATCCAAAGCACCAAGTCTTGATGGATTTCCCCTAGAATTTTACACTACCTTTTCAGAAATACTCATTCCCAAACTGAAGGCCCTGTACCAATTTATTTTTGATCAGGGAATACCCCCATCCTCAATGCAGGAAGCTCAATTCATAGTGCTCCCTAAACCGAGTAAGGATCCCCACTACCCTGAATCATACCGCCCTATCTCCTTGTTGCAAGTCGATATAAAAATACTGGCCAAAATTCTCGCTTCCCAATTAAATAAAGTCATACTCTCACCAGTCAACTCCGACCAAACCGGATTGATGCCGGGGAAAAACACTGCTATGAACATCAGGATATTGTTCATGAACATTCAAGCCTCTCATGAAATCTCTGGAACTCGGGTGGTGGTGGCTTTAAATACAGTCAAGGCCTTCGACTCAGTCGAATGGCAGTACCTCTGGGAATGCCTTCATAGATTTGGATTTGAGCCTAACTTCATTAAATGGGTACAGCTCCTATACCAGTCACCTAGAGCCTGGGTGTACATCAACGGATGGTTATCTGATCAATTCCCCCTTGAAAGGGGCACACATCAGGGCTGCCCCCTTCCCCTCTACTGTATGCCCTGGCAGGCCGAACCAATTGCCATTGCCACCAGGGCAGAGCCCAAAATATCAGGCCTTCAAATAGGTACCACTCTAGAAAAAATAGGCTTATACGCAGATGACACCATTCTTTATTTAGCTGACCAGGGACCATCTTTACAAGCCGCACTGGAGATTATAGAGAATTTGGGAAAATTCTCTGGATTGCGCATTAACTGGGATAAATCCCAAATTCTTCCCTTGAGACCAATTCCCTCCACCCCCCATACATCCTCAATTACCTTTAGCTAGAGTATCAACAATTAAATATTTGGGAGTGGTGGTTACAAGGAGTCTTAGGCATTATATTCCTCTTTACATAGAACCTTTATTTACCTTGATTAAAGCTAAAACGCAAGTATGGGCTAGATTACCATTGGCGTAATGGGGCCTATAAGTTTAATCAAGGTGATTCTTCTGCCCAAGATTCTATATATGATGTGGCATGCCCCTCTCTATATCCCCCTATAATTCTAAGAATCTATTTTGAACTCTTTTGTTTGGGCACATAGTAGGCACAAACTAGCTTGGTCTATCCTTAAAAATCATATGTCCATGGGAGGAACCTCCCTCCCGGATTTATAAGATTATTACTTAGCCTCTCAATTGTCCCATTTTTATTATTTCAATACAACTGAGCTACAGCGTTATAGATGTCTGGTTTTCACTGGCTCCCGCCATCCAGCCCATACTCCTATCCAAGTCATTCTATGAGGGGGCAAACAAATCAACGATCCCCCCCCCCCCGGTATAATGACAGGATGCTTATACATCATTGAGTAAACCTTAAAAAGACACAACATTGGTCAGATCCACTCCCACACCCCTTTATGGCTCAACGGCCACATGCCAGAACTGCCCACCATCCCGGACCCCACAATTTGGGCCACATATGGGGTGATCTACCTACACCAAGTCATGACCACTTCAGGGTCTAAAACATTCCAGTCACTTAAAGACAAATTTTCACTTCCAAACCACCTACTATTCAGATATTTACAGCTTCGCCATGCGCTACAGACCCAGTTTGCGGATCTCGCTGCCTCACTAGACACCCCCCCTGTCCTGAATATAATATTGGGCACAGAACCTTCTTAGCTCATTTCCACTTTTTACTATTAGGCTTCCTGGTATCATTGCATTGACTCAAAATGCCAAATCTGCATGGGAACAGGATGTTGGGGTTATTAGTGACTCAGATTAGGAGGAAATCCTGGAGGGTGTTAAAACAGCATCTCCTAAAATGTCAGATAGACTAACACAAATATATATTATTCACAGAACTCACCTGACACCACAAAGGCTAGCTCGTTTTCAACCAACACGTAGTCCATTTATCCATATAAACAGCACCTGTCATTTCAGATCCATCATGGCAGCGCCTGTTAGCGGGCATCCACTCACCTGCTTCCGCCACGTACCTCATCTTGTTGTGTCACTGCCGCATCATCAGCCGCCCCATTAAAGTGAATGGGACTGTAGGTGAGTCAACAGTGAGTAAGAGGTGGAGCCACTGCAGGACAGAGATGACAGTTGCTCTTTAAAAATTATGTTTTAAATCGAGTTGATTTAAATCAAGCCTTTTTACTAGTGATTTAAATCATGATTTAAATTGTGATTTAAATCGACTTGATTTAAATAAATCCACCCTGCCACCCCCCCAAAAAAATATACCACTGCCACTGCTGATTATAGAATCAGCTTTTAGGCGTTTTCTTGCACAGTTTACAAATGCTACCTGACTATGGGCATCATGTGTGCCATTTAGTCCTGCACTTGCTCCCAGGTCTTTTTGACCACATCCAATAATCCACTGGAGTGTCTCCTATAGACCAACTCAAAAGGTGAAAAACTACTGGATATCTGGGGAGCCTCCCATATGGTAAACCGTAAATGAGGCTGTAAACAATCCCAATCACAAACATCGTTTTCAACCACTTTCTTGATCCCTTTAGCGTTTTGTTTAATGCTACGTACACACGGTCGGACTTTCCGGCGGACTTGGTCCGGCACACTTTCTGACGGACTTTGTCCGCCAGGTGCGCCGGACTTTAAAACGGGCGGACTTGCCCACACACGACCGGACTTTTCCGGCGGGCTAAGTCCGCCCGTCTTTCCGACGGACTTTCGCCGGAGGTACGGCGGACTTTCAGAATGAACGGACTTGCCCACACACGGACAAGTCCGTTCATTTTGAACGTGACTCATGTGCGACGGGACTAGAAAAGGAAATCAATCTTGCCGCTTTTATCGGCAAGATTGACACCTTGCGAGCCCCGTCGCGGGGCATACCAGGCCCTTAGGTCTGGTATAGATTATAAAGGGGAACCCCTACGCCGAAAAAAACGGCGTGGGGTTCCCCCAAAGATCCATACCAGACCCCGATCCGAGCATGCAGCCCGGCCGGTCAGGAAAGGGGGTGGGGACGAGCGAGCGCCCCCCTCCTAAACCGTACCAGGCCGCATGCCCTCAACATGGGGGGGTGCTTTGGGGGAGGGGGGCGCCCTGCGGGGCCCCCCCACCCCAAAGCACCTTGTCCCCATGTTGATGAGGACAAGGGCCTCTTCCCGACAACCCTGGCCGTTGGTTGTCGGGGTCTACGGGCGGCGGGCTTATCGGAATCCGGGAGCCCCCTTTAATAAGAGGGCCCCCAGATCCCGCCCCCCCACCCTATGTGAATGAGTATGGGGTACATGGTCCTTTCCTGACCGGCCGGGCTGCGTGCTCGGATAGGGGTCTGGTATGGATTGTAGGGGGGACCCCACTCCGTTTTTTCGGCGTAGGGGGTTCCCCTTTATAATCCATACCAGACCCAAGGGCCTGGTATGCCCCGCGCTCACCGCAATAGGAAAATCTGTTTTTCCTATTGCAGCGAGCGCGAGATGCAATACCCTGCCCTCGCGTCGTATCTGGTCCGTCGGACCAGCATACACACGAGCGGACTTTCCGTCGGACCAGCACACAGACGAGCGGACTTTCCGCCCGAAACTGAGTCCGTCGGATAAATTTAAAACAGGTTTCAAATCTTGGTCCGGCAGACTTTGGGGAAAAAGTCCGCCGGAAAAGTCCGCTGGCGCCTACACATGGGCGGATTGTCCGGCACACTCTGGTCCGCCGGACCAAGTCCGCCGGAAAGTCCGACCGTGTGTACGCGGCATAACACTGTGACCTTTTCCCTGACAGGGATCAGAGCAGGGTCTCTCATTTAAATGCTAAGATATTTTTCTCAAGTGACCTCCAAATCTGGCAGATCTGGCTCAGAGAAGGTGGCCTCTGCTTCTAACCCTGCAAAATCTTCTGGGGGCCTGGGTCAGCCTCTGTACATTCACATTTCTCCTGGTGCACATCAACCATTTTGTAAAGCGCTGCACAAACTGTTGGCGCTATATAATATTCTGTGAGTAATAACCTTATTTTTAAACTGAAGGAGTATTATAGTGATTTTTTCATTAGTGGGTTCCTTCTCATTAAGGCTGGGTTGACACTATTGTGAATTGGATTCGGCTTTCCCCACATCCAATTTGCATAGCAGGAGATTGTGACCGGCTCTCTATGGAGCCGAATCACACATCTCGGCAGTGGCTCCGGTGCGAATTGCACAGGAGCACTGTGCGTCTTTTGGTCCGTTTCAGGTCCGAATTGAGCCCAAAATTTGGGCTGAAATCAGACCTGAAACGGTGAATGGAGACGCACCGGACTCCTGCTGTGAGCCGCTGTGTGTTCTAGTGTGAACCCAACCTTAAATGGGGTAAAGCTTTAAGGCTGGGTCCCAGCCTTAAAGGGGGTAAAGCTTCGTGTTTTTTCACCTTATTGCATCCTATGCATTAAGGTGAAAAACACCTTGCACTCTCTCCGGCCCCCCCTGAGTTCCCGTTTTACTTACCTGAGCCCCGAATCTCCATGGGCGCAATCCCGCGTTGCTTTCCCCAGCTCCTGTGAGCTCTTCATTGGATGATTGATAGCAGCGCAGCCATTGGCTCCCGCTGCTTTCAATCAAATCAATGACGTGGCGCGCCGGGGGGGCAGGGCCGAGTGATACACTCGGCGGCTAAGGGCGCCGAGTGTATCACACGGGAGCGTGCCCGCAAGCTAACGCCCTTGGGAGAGCACTTCCCAGAGGGGGGTTAGCTCTTGTGGGGAGGAGCCACAGGGACCCCAGAAGACGAGGATCGGGGCCACTCTGTGCAAAACGAACTGCACAGTGGAGGTAAGTATGACATGTTTGTTATTTAAAAAAAAAAAAAAAAAAAACGAACCTATACAACCCCTTTAAGGATATGTTCACCTTTTAGAACATGTTACACCCGTATTTAGGGTTTCAGAACAGCAAACCCCCTCACCCCTTGACTAGCACAGTCATCTGTAAATGAATAAACTGCAAGTCCCCTCTGTCACTTCACTCCCATCCACTGTTTTTGCAACTTGAGGCAATCCCAACCACAATTGTAAACAAGGCCATAGGTAGTTGGGTCACATTTTTACTGCTTCTGAACTGCTTATCTTAGCTACTCACAATTCTTGAAATGGGGAGCGATGGAGGTGTATACATGGCAATGTTAGCTTTGCCTCATGTCAAATGTCACAAAAATAATGTTGCCAACACAGTTTGGAAGACTTTGAGGCTTGGTTCACACTGGTGCGCTGTGCAAGATCGCACCGAACTGCAGTGCAAATCACATGCGATGTCTGTACAATGCGAATGCAGCCATACAAATTGTATAGCTGAATTTGCATTGCATTCAGACCAAAGTCGTGCAGGACCCTTTTTTTGGTCTGCACCAGAATCGGATCACATGGCTGATCACACCCATGCGATCCCATTCATGTCCGAACTGTGATACGTGAACTGATCTGGGGGTGTCATTAACTTTGTATTGACACCCGCAGCGGTTCGCATACGGCAGTGTGAACTGCCTGCGAGTCAGATGCGATGCGGGAACCCATGCTGGATTCGCACAGATTCTCGCATCGCACCAGTGCGAACCGAACCTTATGCTTTGCAACCACCTCCATTCACTTAAATTGAAACATGCCGCAAGCATACTGTAAACACATCTTTGGCATTTGCAGGACATTTAAAGTGGGAGTAAACCCTCCTTTTGTTTTTAGCCAAGGAAGCTGCACCCAAATAAAAAAAAGGAAAGGCGTTGGGTCCCCAGGCCCTAAATACTCTGAAAAGCAGTATACAGGTGGTGCAAACAAGACGGGGACTGTAGGTTTGTTCTTAAGTAGAATCTGTTTGTAATTTTGAACTGGTACATTCTTTACGTGTAGCTCCAGCCAAAAAAAATCTATTTTTAAGCTTTTTGGAAAACAGGGAAGGATTATCACCCCTGTAACATTTGTTTTGCTGTCTGTGCACCTGTTCAGAAGATTTCACCTCACTTTCTGTCCCAATGTCAATTGGGTTTTGAAAATTTGGGGTTTTTAGTGAAACAAGGAACTCATATGCCCCGTACACACGGTCGGACTTTGTTCGGACATTCTGACAACAAAATCCTAGGATTTTTTCAGACGGATGTTGGCTCAAACTTGTTTTGCGTATACACGGTCACGGTCGGAATTTCCGATCGCCAACAATGCGGTGACGTCAAGCACGTACAACGAGACTAGAAAAGGCCAGTTCAGAACCAAGCGCAGCACCCTTTGGGCTCCTTTTGCTAATCTCGTGTTAGTAAAAGTTTGGTGAGAGACGATTCGCGCTTTTTCAGACTCGTGGCTTTCAGATCGTTTTCTGTGGTTCAGTTTATGCTTGTGGGTTTGTATCTGCTCTTCAGTGCGTGCAGCAAGTTCCACGTGACTTTAAGTAGTCATTGTGTTCTTGTTCGTTCGTTACTGTTTTTCAGGTCGCTCTTCACTGGCCTTGCTGTTTTTCAGTGCGTTCTGTTACTTCGTTCTGAGCAGCCGACCGTTTTCTAGCCATGTTGCGTATACGTACTCCTCGTAGAGTTCGTGCTGTGCAGAGGCTTGGTGTTGGGGTCCTGACCTTGACACAAGTCCAGTCCATGAACAGGGTGGGGAGGAGTTCATGGACCAAGAATTGGTTGCTTCAGCGTGACCAGTTCTCTCATATGCCTTTGCTCCGTGAGATCCGTGAGAATAATCCTGATGATTTCAGGAACTTTCTCAGGATGACGGACCCCGTGTTTCACCGTCTGCTGGCTTCGCTGACCGCTTATATTAGCAGGCAGGATACCTGCATGAGGCAAGCCATCACTTCGGAGCAGAGGCTCGTCGCTACCCTACGGTACTTGGCGCCAGGGAGAAGCCTGCAGGCCCTGAAGTTCTCGACAGGCATCTCCCCCTAGGCTCTGGAGATCATTATCCCAGAGACCTGTTCTGTCATCATCCAGGTCCTGCAGAAGGAGTATATGAAGGTAAGATTTTTATCCTTTAATATCACATTTTATTGTATTAAATGATTGATAATGTATTGTATTTCTTTCCTCATTCCCTAATTACCATGATTGTAATATGCTGTGAATGTCCCATTTGTCCTCATGCATGCTGGATTTTTATGTAATTAATTTTTTAGGTCCTTCATACAGATTGGCCTTCAATAACCTCCCCGGCATGCTCTCCTGCCCTATATTCACCTCATGTAGTCACTTAACAATGTATTTTGTCAGCTCCATAGTAGTGCTTTACCCCAAACACCCCTTAAAATGTTTTGAAATGTGATTTGTGCTTTAAATTCAGGCAGAGTGCCAGAGGCTTTTTTTGGGGGTTCCCCAAATCATTTTTAGTAACCCTCCCTCCCCCCAACTGCTAAGTCAGCTGATCCCAATTCTCTATCTATCCTCAATCATCTATCTGCTGACTTTGCCAAACCCATACACACTATACCTATCTTTTTTGTGGTCAGATTTATGGATGAATTCCCCAAAGCATGTAGTGCAAGGGCCTGCCTGTATACTTTCAAATGGTAGTGTTTAAACTTTTTATATCCTATTATTATCTTGACAGGTAATAGCAGAATGTCCAAATGTCCTCAAATGTGTACAGTGTGTATTTAGATCTTTGTATTATGACACTTCTTACCTGTCCAGTGGGCTGCCAATAGTGTAACTAAGGAGGGGCTGTTCCAAGTAATACCCTGTATGTAGGCATTCATCTCTCAATGAAGTGGAGATGGTTACCTGTCCAAGATTTCGCCACCCCCCATAATGTTAGAAATGGCCCATGGGGGGGGGGGGGGGATATGATAGGTGTACCTTATACTTTGGTGTTGTTAAACTCCCCTTAATAAATGCTATCTGGAGGTTGGCCAAGAATGTTTGTGTCTAATCTGCTTGCCATGTTTATGTGCAAAAATATTAATTTATTTTTGTTTTCCTCAACAGTTTCCTTCCACGCCACAGGAATGGCAGACTGTGGCCTCCCACTTTGCCCAGCGGTGGGACTTTCCTAACTGCGGAGGGGCAATTGATGGGAAACACGTCCACATCGTCCCACCACCCAACTTGGGGTCGTACTATTTCAACTATAAGGGGTTCAATAGTATTGTGATGTTGGCAGTGGTGTCGGCTAATTACGACTTCTTGTATGTGGATGTGGGGAAGAATGGCCGGATGTCCGATGGTGGAGTCATCGCCCAGACGGAGTTCTACAGGCGTCTCCAGAATGGCAGCTTGGACTTGCCACCTCCAGAGGACAATGTGGAAGGACTCCCATTCGTCTTCGTTGCTGATGAAGCGTTTGCGCTGTGGGACCATCTTATGCGGCCATTCCTTATGAGGACCCTCACCCCGGAACAGAGGGTTTTTAATTACCAGCTGGCCAGAGCCAGAAGAGTGGTGGAGAACACATTTGGAATCCTGGCCAGCCGGTTCCGCCTATTTCTGACACCCATCCATATGGCGGAGTATAAACTTAATAATATAATCCTGGCGTGCTGTATTCTCCATAACTTTTTACGCAAACATTCGGCCAACTATGCTGGCTCAGTTGGGCCTGAGGCCGGAATGATCCATGAAACCACACTGACGGCGCTTGAAAGTGGCCGTCCTGGCTTGCCCTCCCTGAGTGCCCGTGATGTCCAGTTACGATACCTGGAGTTCTTTGCGGGTAGGGGGGCCATCAATATGCCAGCAAATTTGTGAAGCCTTTATCAAATAAAAAAGCAAAAAAAAGAAAATCTTTGTGGACATTTACTGCTTGTGTTTGTTTTAGCTGACCCTGACAGAAATGTGTTGAGTCCAGAAAATGGCGTGATTGCGTAACCTTATACAAAGCACTGTTGGGTGTTATTTACTAAAGGCAAAGACACTTTGCACTACAAGTGCACTGAAACTGCACTTGTAGTGCAAAGAGGATTTGCCCTTAGGAAATAACCCCCATTTTCACAGAAAACACCAATTACATCACCAACAAAGTGTTTTAGCGTTGACACAATAATCCACACATTCTTGCTTAACAATCTCTTTAATACCTGCACAATCACATGTGCATTTAGAAAAGGTTTTTCTAACAAACCAACATGTTTGTGGTATAACAATTTTTGGGGTAGCATTATAAAACAGATAGATGTCCATTTAAGATAAAACAGGCATGTGTAAAACCCACAAGAAAGGCACAAATCTTGAACTTACAAAGTTCACATTTGGTAGAACTTGAAGGCAATATCAGACATGAGTATTTAGGAACTGTGTTTGATATTGCGTTCAGATGGGGTGAAGTCACCCCAGGAAAAGCCAAATTTGGAAGATGCACACAAATTTCCCAATGTCAACATGTGCTAGCTGCCATCACGGGGGATCATGGGACGTGTTTTGGGGGAGCAACCCCTTCCTCTCAGCTAGTTTATTATTGAGGAAGGGGTTGCACCCCCAAAACGTGTCCATTGATCTCCCGTGATGGCAGATAGCACATGTTGGCACACTGTGTGCATCTTCCAAATTAGGCTTTTCTACAAATCTTTAAAACATTTTGAACATTGGAGCACACAAAAAAACAAAGGGATTGGGAGGGGTTTTAAACTCGCCCCAAAACATCAATGATGTTTTTATTTTTTTGAATAACATCATTGATGTTTTTATTGAGGTTTTCCAATTCTAAATTACACCCCATGATCTCCCCGATCAGAATCTGGGCACTTTCTGATGTGAAAGGATCTGGATCCACAACATCACGATCACCTAAAAAGAGAGAAACCCCCAAAAAAAGGTATCAAAATTATGCCGGCATCCATCTCTTACCTGAGCCTGTGGTCGCAGACACTCACCTGTTGTGGTGACAATTTCCACCACGTCTTCTTCCTCCTGCACTTCTTGGGTTGGGGGGATTTCCCCTTCTTCCAGAGGTGGGGGGTCTGTGGTCTCCTCGGATGAGGGGTGTCCTCCGAGTCTTTTCTCCCCTATGTAAAACAAAAATGCTATACTTAGCATACAGTGATTTGATGGCAGAACTATAAATATAAAACATTGCTTGGAAGTGGGGTACAATTGTCTATTTTGGCAGAGTTCCAAAATGTTGCATTTTCAGTGTCCATTGTCAAGCTTCAATACTTTACCTGTTTGGTACAAGCTTCACAGATGTAGCCCCCCCCCCCCCCCCCCCCATAGTATACACTGGAGCACCTGTGTGGGCCCCCTAATAAAAATGGTGTTCTTGTGTCCCACACTAGTGCTCCAGTGTCCAGATGTGAAAACAGCTGCTGAGTGTCCTCTCCTTACACAGAATCTAGTTTGCATTTCATTCAAGTAACAAAGCCATCTACCCAACTAAAATCGTTTCTGACAAGTAGGGCGTAAAAATTGTGGCTAAATGCATATGGCCTAAACAATGGTGTTTTATAGGCCGAAAGAAAAATGTTTGATACGAATGAATAATGTACCCATGAACATGAAATTTGCCATTTAAAAATGTAGACTTGTAAGAAAAGCACATGGAGCAGCACGAACGTAAGAAACATAAAGAATAGTAACACAGGACAACTACTTACTTTTTTGCAGCACTCTCCGGATCTTTCTGTACTGCTCATGTTCTTGTAATTTCAGGTCCGACCACTGTTTCCTGAGCTGATCTTTCGATCGTCGTACCCCGAAATGCCGGTGCAGACTCTTGCCCACTTTCGCCATTATCTTGGCCTTTCTGACATTGGGGTTGGGGTAAGGTCCATACTTCCCCTCATAGTCGGCCCTCTTCAGGATGTCCACCATCTCCAACATCTCCCCAAAGGACATATTTGAGGCCTTAAATCTCCTTCTGGATCCAGACGTTTCAGGCTCTGGGCTTTCCTCCTCCTCCTCCTCGTTGCTATAATTAGCACGCACCTGCTGTGTATCCGCCATGTGCTCTTCCCCCACTGCGCCGAACGAAAAGGGGCGGGGAATAGACTAGAAAGAATGTCAGGGGTGGACGGAGTTACACGCATGCGCAATGTGTATAAAGCGTAACACGCGTGCGTATTACGTACGATCTGTGAGCGGAGGAAGGAGCATCAAAAGCGCCGATCGTGATAACGAAGGTAAGATCTAAACTTGGGCCTATACTGCTTCAAAATTGAAGCCTATATTGTAACAAGATTAGGAGAGTTTGGCCTGACCTTAGGGTTTGTCTTGTGTTGTGTCTTGCAGAGAAAATGGATGGGTTCAACGACCACCCCCTGTTCATAGTCAAATACAGGGAGCTGCCCTGTCTGTGGCAGGTGAGACACCCCTATTACAATAATAAACAAAAGAGGCAGGCAGCGCTGGAGAAACTGCTGGAGTTGGTGAAGCCGGTGGTCCCCACAGCAACCATCCCCTATTTAAAAAACAAAATTGGTGGTCTGAGGAGCACTTATCTTAGGGAGCGTAAGAAGGTCACGGATTCCCAGAGGTCCGGAGCTGCAGCAGATGACATTTATGTCCCCAGGCTCTGGTACTATGAGAGACTGCGATTTCTGTCAGACCACACTGAAGTCAGGGAATCCCTCTCTACTGTTCCTTCCACTCTTCCTTCCACCCCAGCTGAGGCTTCTGATGTCCAACCTGGGCCTTCCAGCCAGGAAGAAGTGGAGGAGCCCAGCTGGAGTCAGATATAGCATTGTTCTACAGATTTCTGGTCAATAAATAAATTATGTTTACTAGATGTTATTATTGATCACTAATTGCTGATTGAAAAAAGTGTTTGACATATCAATAGACAGTAGTGGGCAAAAATAATTGGGACAAGAATGAAAAATGCTGAGCTCAGAAGGATAGTCTGTTATATTTGGTAACATTCAATTTGCAACAGTCAGGAGGTGAAAATTGTGTGTGATTGATGAATAAAAAACTAAAACTATGTCCCTTTTTCATACACAGGAAGACCTCAGCCAGGAGGAGGTTGTGGAATGTGGCAGTCAGGAGGAGGCGGGGATTCGTGGCAGCCAGGAGGAGGCGGGGCTAAGTGTCAGCCAAGAAAAGCCTGGGACCAGTCGCAGCCTGACTGAATCACAGGTTCCTCCCCTCTGCCTTCCATATAAAAGAGCGAGGAAGGCGACTCCCATGCAGGATTCAGCGCTCAGGCTTATTCAGGAGGCTTCTGCGTCCCTCCGAGCCTTACCCACTCCTGAAGAGGCCTTTGCCTGCATGGCTGCCACCAAACTGCAGGGCATGCAGGAGGGTCAACGCCTCCTGTGTGAGCAACTTATTTATAAAGTCCTAACTAAGGGGGTGAGTGGGGAACTAACACCCAAGACCGACGTGATTGAGTTGGACCATCCTCCTCCTCCTCCTCCTCCTGCTGCCACAACTCCACCACCAGAGCCACCGCGTGGAAGGAAGCCTGGAAGGAAGACCAGAGAGTGATGGCCCTGGGTTCAGTCTGGTCTGACAGAAGCTGCAGTCTCTCGTATGACCACAGCCTGGGGACACAGTGAGCCCTTAATAAAAGTTATTTTTTGGAAAATTATACTCTCCTATGTGTGTTTTCATCCAAAAAGGACAGTTTGTTGGTGACGATTCAGGTACATTTCTAACATAAAATGTGAAATTAACAAGGGACAACAACACCAAACAATCTCCTACAGATTAAATAGAACAACATATCAATGGTGTGGTAACTTGACACAAAAAACACACACAAAAATTTTCAGGAGTACAAATGAAAATCCCAAAAACAAAAAAAAAGCCTTGAAAAAAATACAAACCAAAAAAAAAATAATCTGCCTTAAAAACAAAACAAAAAAAAACACCAAAATAATGTTGTCAGATGTGACAAATCAAAATTTATTGAGGGAATCCCGATAAATAGTAAAGAAATAAGTTTGTGAGAAGTGTGTGTGAATATGAGCAGCAAAACTACTTAATTCTTGTCACATTATAAAGAAGAAGAGAGTGCGCTGTATTAAACCATTTTTAACATTGCAGCATGACGAAAGTGCTGTATCCATTGCGAACGCTAAGTTTACCAGACCGAGCTGTTCCGTGTCGGAATTTCTTCTGAGCATGCGTGGCACTTTGTGCGTCGGAACAGGCCACACATGGTCGGTATTGACGCGATCGGACTTTGTTGTCGGAAAATTTTATATCCTGCTCTCAAACTTTGTGTGTCGGAAAATCCGATGGAAAATGTCCGATGGAGCCCACACACGGTCGGAATTTCCGACAACACGCTCCGATCGGACATTTTTCATTGGAAAATCCGACCGTGTGTACAGGGCATTACAGGAGAGAATTTCCCTTCCTAGGGGTAGATTTCCTCTCACTTCCTGTTGTCTCCTTCCGTTTGCAAGTAGGAGTCGTTTGTAAGTTGGATGTTTGAAAGTAGGGGCCTATATACTCTGCAGAAATTTGGGCCTTAGGTGTTGGTGTTGCCACAACACTGTAAGCCCTCACAGTTACTCTTGGTGGGCGCAGGAACAGGCCCTACTGTTAAATATTAGATCAAAAATAGTAATTACATGCCCCTGTTGAACAGGGTCAGAAAAATTGGGCCTGTGGTGGTGGACGGTGTGGTGGTGTTGCCACAACACTGTAAGGCCTCACGGTTACTCTTGGTGAGTGCGGGAACGGGCCCTGCTGTGAAATATTAGATCAAACATTGTAATTACATGCCCCTGTTGAACAGGGGCTGAAAAATTGGGCCTAAGGCACTGTTGCTGGTGCCACAACACTGCAACCCCTCACAGATACTCTAGTTGGAGCACAGGAATGAGCCCTGTTGCAAAGTATTGCATCAAAAATTGTAATTACATGCCCCTGTTAAACAGGGGCAGAAAAATTGGGCTTTGGGCACTGGTGCTGGTGCCACAACACTGCAACCCCTCACTGATACTCTAGCTGGAGCGCAGGAATGAGCCTTGCTGCAAAGTATTGCAGCAAAAATTGTAATTACACGCCCCTGTTAAACAGGGGCAGAAAAATTGGGCCTTAGCCACTGGTGGCGGTGCCCAGAACCAAAAATGTTCTTACAAGCTATCAGCATGAACAATGAGGAGGAAGAGGATTGTCACTCAGCATAACAGGATAGTCACTCAGCATCAGCATAGGCAGTCTTGAAGGGATCTCACATTAAAAAAAAAATATTTGGTTACATCAGCATCAGGTGCTTGGTAGCTGGTAGTGATCCAAGACTGATTCATTTTTATGAAGGTCAGCCGATCGACCGATTTGGTGGACAGGCGCACCCTGTGATCGGTTACAAAGCCTCCAGGAGCACTGAATGTGCGTTCTGAAAGAACGCTGGATGCAGGTCAGGCCAGTAGCTCAATTGCATACTGTGCAAGCTCTGGCCAGTGATCTAGTCTCAAGACCCAGTAACCAGGGGATTTTTGGTGGGAAAGGTGTCCAAGTCTGATCTTGCCCCTAGGTATTCCTGCACCATGTGAATCAGACGCTGGCGATGGTTGCTGGAACCGATCATACCTTGGGGCTGCAGGCTAAAAAATTAAAACGGACTAAAACGCATTTGTCAGACGGCCGCCTTCTCCACCGCTCCTTTTGTGACTGACCAAAGCCTCAGCAACACGTTGTCCAGGAGGACCAGGAAATTGTAACATCCCAGGCTCTGGAAACGCGTTGTGCAAACCTTTCTGCAAGGCCTCCCGAAGATGTTTCATCCTCTGCTCCCTCTGCAACGGCAAGATAAGGTCCACAACCTTACCCTTGTAACGTGGATCAAGGAGGGTTGCCGGCCAGTAATGATCCCTCTCCTTGATACCACGAATATGAGGATCATTCCGCAGGCTTTGCAGGATCAGGGAGGCCATGCATCATAGGTTTGCTGAGGCATTCGGTCCAGAGTCCTCTGGGTCGCTAAGGACGACATGATCCACAGCCACTTCCTCCCAGCCACGTACAAGTCCATAGGTTTTTTTGGACTGTAAATGATCCCTTGAAGACTGCTGCTGCTGAGTGCTAGGCCCCACCTCCATGCTGACACAATCCTCCTCCTCGTCCTCTTCCTGTGTGATCGGTGGGCACGCAGGAACACTGTCTGGATAAAGGGGGCCTTGAGAGGTAAGGAAGTCCTCCTCTTCCTGCCTCTGTTCTGCCTCAAGTGCCCTGTCCATTATTCCACGCAGCGTGTGCTCCAACAGGTGGACAAGAGGGACACTGATACATGCACTGTCACTGCTCACCATTCTCGTGGCCTCCTCAAATGGTGACAGGACAGTGCATGTATCCCTGATCATGGCCCACTGGCGTGGGGAAAAAAAAAGCTCCCCTGACCCTGTTCTGGTGCCATAGTCACACAGGTACTCATTGATGGCCCTCTGCTGCGTGTGCAGCCGCTGCAGCATGGCCAACGTTGAGTTCCACCTGGTGGGCATGTCACAGGTGAGGCGGTTCTTGGGCAGGTTAAATTCCTTTTGGAGGTCAGCCAGCCGAGCACTGGCATTATATGACCGGCGGAAATGCACTCAGACTTTCCTGGCCTGCCTCAGGACATCCTGTAAGCCCGGGTACCTGCCCAAGAACCGCTGCACCACCAAGTTAAGGGCGTAATAGGCAAGTAAAGGCGCAAAAAACGGAAAAATCAGATAAACCACCATAAAATGCAAAACAGTAGATTAAAAAGATTATAAAGTGTAAGTGACACTATATAAAAGTTGAGGGAGGGGAAATAATGAGTCCATAAAAGTCCATAATTGAGGCAGGGGAAGGGAGAATGATGGTGGTATCCACAAGCAGGGCTGCCTTCAGGGGGAACTGAAACCAAGTTCCAAGTATCTATGAAGAAGCACAAGAAGAAAGGCGCCTCTGGGTGTAGAAATCAAAACTATTTATTGAATCACATATATACAGGCAACTCACAAGTATGAAGTCATTAGTGGGCATATGATAGTTAAAAGTGCATCTATCGGGGATAAAATCATCAGATCCGTCATGTAAGAGTCTTCCTGTAAGCCAAGCGTGTAGCCGTGTGTACTCCGAACACCGCAAGATGGAAAAGCCAACCGCGGTGGAGACAAAACTCAAGATGAGGCTAGGAACGCAGGTGGATGGCAGGCAAGGAGAGATGATGTCACTGGTTAGCGATGCGTTTCCTGAGTGTACGGGCCAGGTCACTGCAGCCCGGATCTGATGATTTTATCCCCGATGGATGCACTTTTAACTATCATATGCCCACTGATGACTTCATACATGTGAGTTGCCTGTGTATATGTGATTCAATAAATTGTTTTGATTTCTACACCCAGAGGTGCCTTTCTCCTTGTGCTTCTTCAAAGTTAAGGACGTAAGCCAAACAGGGCACATGGGTCTGTTGTCGCTGTCGGAGGGTGGAGAGGAGGTTGGTGCCATTGTCGCAAACCACCATTCCTGCCTTAAGCTGGTGTGGCATCAACTACCTCCCTCTGAGCCTGCCCCTGCAGAGCTGACAGAATCTCTGCCACAGTTTGGCTCCTGTCTCCCAAGCACACCAGCTCAAGCACCGCATGGCATCTTTTTGCCTGCGTGCTTGCGTAGCCCCTTGAACGCCTATGGAGCACCGCTGGTTCCAAGGACAAATCAGCACAGGAAGAGGCCATTGGGGAAGAAGAAGAGGAGGGGGTGGAGGAAAGAGATGTGGCAGAATCACCACTAGTAGAATTTTGGAGGCGTGGTGGTGGAACAACCTCCAACACTACTGCACCCTGTCCTGCATCCTTCCCAGCTGCCAGCAGAGTCACCCAGTGCGCGGGGGAAAGATAGGTAACGTCCCTGTCCATGCCTGCTGGACCATGAGTCAGCGGTAATATGCACCTTACCACTGACTGCCCTGTCCAGCGAAGCATGGACATTGCCTTCCACATGCTGGGAGAGAGCCGGAATCGCCTTCCGTGAAAAAAAGTGGCGTTTGGGAACCTGCCACTGAGGTACCACACATTCCACAAACTCACGGAAGGGGGCAGAGTCTACCAACTGAAAAGGCAGCAGTTGAAGTGCTAGTAAATTAGCCAAGCTAGCATTCAACCGCTGGGCATGTGGATGGCTGGGAGCGAGCTTCTTTCGACGGTGGAGCAACTGGGGTAGGGAAATCTGTCTGCTAGAATTGGATGTTGGTGTACCAGATTGCCCGCAAGTACTTGGCAGTGGCACACCTAATTCTACACCTTCACTCAGTGCAGGTTTCTGAGAGGACTGAAGGTATAGTGGGATTGGAGATCCCAGCTGATGAGGAGGAGCAAGGAGAGGTCTGCCTTGGTGTCGGTCTTTTAGGTAGTGTTGCCAACGGGCTGCATGGGAGCTCGACATATGTCTGATTAAGCATGTGGTGCCCAAGCACTTGCTGTCTAGTCCACGCTTAATATGCTTCAGACATATGTTGCAAATAGCAACGGTGCGATCTGCTGCACACAACTCAAAAAAGGCCCACACCAAAGAACTTTTGGAATAACACGCGGAGTCACCAACGCCCTGCACTTGTGGAGCTCTGCAGTGTGATGCAGTCAGTTGGCTGCCCTTAAGCTGGCCCCTGGAGGGCATCCTGCCTCGTTGGAGATGTGCTTCCCCCGCCTCCTCCTCCTCTCTTCTATCAGGCACCCACGTAGAGTCAGGGAGATCATCATCCCCTCCCTCCTCGTCCTGGAGCAAAACTGGAAGTATGCTGCAGCTGGGGGAACATGACTGCCAGTTTGTTGTCCTTCTTGGGCAACCCCTCTCTCTGGGCTCACGTTACTTCCTTCCTCAAGCTGGGTACCATAATCGGAGCCTTCAAAATGCTGCGCATCCTGCTGCAGCATGTACCCGACACTGTGGTCGAACAGTTCGGGGGACTCCTCCGGTGGGGCTAGGGAAGGAGTAACTGATGACGACTTCGAGTCCAAGGAATAGGCTGCGTTGGCACCTGCATTGGCAGCCAAGGTAGCCTGGGTGACAGAGGATGAGGACGACTTGGTCATCCACTCTACCAACTCTTCGGCATGTTGTGGCTTAACATTACCAGCTGCTGAGAAAAAGGACAAGCATGCCCCACGGCCATGTGCTGATGAGGATGCACCGTGTCCACGACCAGCACTGTTCCCTCTAGACACAGAGTCTGCTTGCCCTCTTTTATTGGCCTCTGACTGTCTGCCTCTCCTTGTTGGCCTTCCAGACATACTGTCTTTAATGTATTGGAATAGGTACACAAGGAATGACCTGCAGTGAGATGTAGCTGCTGCACAAAGCTGGGATGTATATATATACTGATTATACTGCAGCTAGCTGAATCGCCTGCCTGACTGTAGTATTATTAGAAAGAGAACACCAGCAATTGTCTGCAGTTAGCTTTAGTTGCACACTGCCCACAGGATACAGTACACTGACTGAAAATACTGCAGCTGCCTGCCTGAGGTATTATTAGAAAGAGAACACCAGCAATTGTCTACAGTTAGCTTTAGTTGCACACTGAACAGGATACAGTACACTGGCTGAAAATACTGCAGCTGCCTGCCTGAGGTATTATTAGAAAGAGAACACCAGCAATTGTCTGCAGTTAGCTTTAGTTGCACACTGCACAGGATACAGTACACTGACTGAAAAATAGGATTTTTTATAACAGCTTACCTGTAAAATCCTTTTCTTTTGAGGTACATCACGGGACACAGAGCCTCAGTAATTACTGATGGGTTATGGGTATCACAAGGTGATTGGACACTGGTCACACCCTAGACAGGAAGTTCAACCCCCTATATAACCCCTCCCCTTACTGGGGATACCTCAGTTTTGTAGCAAAGCAATATAAGTGTATTAGAAGAGGGGCGGGACCTCTGTGTCCCGTGATGTACCTCAAAAGAAAAGGATTTTACAGGTAAGCTGTTATAAAAAATCCTACTTTCTTTCTCGTACATCACGGGACACAGAGCTTCAGTAATTACTGATGGGATGTCCCAGAGCAATGCTATTTGAGGGGAGGAGACCACACAACGTAGGGTGTAATCAGACCTGAGGACCTCGTACCACTGCCTGCAGCACACTACGCCCAAAGGCGATATCCTCATGCCTTCCCACGTCCACCTGATAAAATCTGGTGAATGTATGGACTAAAGACCAGGTTGCAGCCTTGCAGATTTGAGCCATAGAGGCCCAGTGATGCACCGCCCAAGAAGCACTAATCGCCCTTGTGGAGTGTGCCTTAATTTGAAAAGGTGGAATTTTTTGTTTCAAACCGTAAGCTTGAATAATCATTTATCGAATCGATTTCGAAAGGGTAGACTGTCCTCTATTGGGACCTTCTGGCAGTATGAACAAAACATCCGTTTTGCAAATTTGAGCAGTTGCTTCCAGATAGGCCTTGGCTGCCCTTACTACATCCAAAGAATGCAGTGACCTTTCTTCCGTAGAACAGGGATCTGGGAAAAAAGAAGGCAGAACAATATCTTGGTTTAGATGGAAATCTGAAATCACTTTCGGTAGAAAGCTAGGATGAGGGCGCAATACCACTCTATCCTTATGCAAGATTAAATAAGGCTCTTTACAGCTCTTCTAGCAGAAGAAATGGCTTTCCAGCCAGGACACACTCTGCTGGCTGTACTTGTAGGTGCGGCACAGTGCCTGTCAATATTCTCATCTCCCTAAATTGCAATGTTATGTATTGCCATGTGTGCCGGGGCGGGGAAAGTATGCGGGCGGGAGGAGACATGGAAAGAGATCTTGTGACTAAGTCAGCCGGATGTTACCAGAGAGGCAGATATACTTTAATGTAGCCGGTACTGACCTGAGCCGGCCTGGGGAAAGAATACATACTGCTGATTGATTTGCTGAGAGCCTGCATTTTTTTATGTGAATCCCTGGGGAAGTTTTATTGAGTGTGATTGGTATCTGCATACTGCCTTTCCAAACCTTGAAGATGCATGGTGGAGACCGACTGGCTGGATGAGCCATGGGTTTAATTACACACCTTTTTTTCTTTGTCCTCTGGTAAGCAGATTATTTTACCATGTGGTGCTGAGTGCTTTCACATCTATGCACTTGAATTGGTGATCGGAACATTTCTCCCCTTGTATGGGACTCACACTATATAACATCATCTCAGCGCTGCTTTCATAGACTGTTTGGATTTTTACGTTTGGTTATCAACAAACTCTGCTGGCTGCTCTTTTTTATTGAATAGCGCAGACAATCACTTTGTTTTATAGAAGAAATGGCTACCAGAAAAATTAGTGCTAAGTATAAAATTGACGCGCTTTAAATAAATAGTGCACAATATGCTGCTGCGACTAAGCTTAAATCCAGGAATCAAAAATGGATACATGTGAATAAAATAGATAAATAATTATGGTGCTAATACATGTGTTAAAATTGCCAAAATAAATCTTCAAATTGGTGATGTGACGGTGAATATAGATAAAATAATAATGACACTCTGAGTACAATGTCCAGGCAGAGATAAATAGTGGGGGAAAGTAAAAATAATTAAACAGTTCCTTCCCTTAATCCAGATTGATTGACTCACTGGGTTAGATCGTTTGTTTCAGGATATTTAGTTTTTCTTGCATCCCACTTTAGCCATAATACTGCTGGTGATTCGGCTCTCAGGATAAAGGTTTTATGCAAAGCAAGCAAAGAAAAAATAGATCATTGTGCAGTGAACTTACTAGATAGTACACAAGCAAAACAGGGACAAGAGATACACTCACAAACTCCCGGTCTATTAGAAGCATTCAAATATGCAGATTGCAGTCAGCCGCTGTGGACGAGGTTTCCCATAGATCCTTGAGAAAGTCACGTGTCAGTGATGCAACGCGTGGGAGGAGCTTAGGACCTTTAGTGCTGCAATACACCTGAAGGTTAACAGCAGCTGTTTCTCTATGGGAAACCTCGTCCACAGCGGCTGACTGCAATCTGCATATTTGAATGCTTTTAATAGACCGGGAGTTTGTGAGTGTATCTCTTGTCCCTGTTTTGCTTGTGTACTATCTAGTAAGTTCACTGCACAATGATCTATTTTTTCTTTGCTTGCTTTGCATAAAACCTTTATCCTGAGAGCCGAATCATTGCAGCCCTCCACCAGTTGGGGCTTTATGGCAGAGTGGCCGGACGGAAGCCTCTCCTCAGTGCAAGACACATGAAAGCCTGCATAGAGTTTGCTAAAAAAACACCTGAAGGACTCCAAGATGGTGAGAAATAAGATTCTTTGGTCTGATGAGACTAAGATAGAACTTTTTGGCCTTAATTCTAAGCGGTATGTATGGAGAAAACCAGGCACTGCTCATCACCTGTCCAATACAGTCCCAACAGTGAAGCATGGTGGTGGCAGCATCATTCTGTGGGGGTGTTTTTCAGCTGCAGGGACAGGACGACTGGTTGTAATGGAGGGAAAAATGAATGCGGCCAAGTACAGGGATATCCTGGACGAAAACCTTCTCCAGAGTGCTCAGAACCTCAGACTGGGCCGAAGGTTTACCTTCCAACAAGACAATGACCCTAAGCACACAGCTAAAATAATGAAGGAGTGGCTTCACAACAACTCCGTGACTGTTCTTGAATGGCCCAGCCAGAGCCCTGACTTAACCACTTGACGACCGCCTCACGCCGATTTACGTCGGCAAGGTGGCACGGACAGGCAAAATCACGTACATATACGTGATTTGCCTTCCACGGGTGGGGGGTCCGATAGGACCCCCCCCCGGTGCCCGAGGCGGTCGTCTTTTGTCCAGCGGCGATCAGAGGTGAGGGGGAGGCCGCCGGCCAATCACATCATTCCTTTGCTGCTGTATGCTAAACAGCAGCAAAGGAAATGATGTCATCTCTCCTCGGCTCGGTAATTTCCGTTTCCGGCCCGAGGAGAGAAGACAGGTATGTGAGTGCACAACACTACACACACACAGTAGAACATGCCAGGCACACAAAACACCCCGATCCCCCCCCCCCGATCGCCCCCCGATCCCCCCCCAATCACCCCCCCCGTCACAAACTGACACCAGCAGTTTTTTTTTTTTTCTGATTACTGCATTGGTGTCAGTTTGTGACAGTTACAGTGTTGGGACAGTTAGTATTACCCCCCTGTAGGTCTAGGATACCCCCCTAACCCCCCCTAATAAAGTTTTAACCCCTTGATCACCCCCTGTCACCAGTGTCGCTAAGCGATCATTTTTCTGATCGCTGTATTAGTGTCGCTGGTGGCGCTAGTTAGGGACCTAAATATTTAGGTTCGCCGTCAGCGTTTTATAGCGACAGGGACCCCCATATACTACCGAATAAATGTTTTAACCCCTTGATTGCCCCCTAGTTAACCCTTTCACCACTGATCACCGTATAACTGTTACGGGTGACGCTGGTTAGTTTGTTTATTTTTTATAGTGTCAGGGCACCCGCCGTTTATTACCGAATAAAGGTTTAGCCCCCTGATCGGCGGTGATATGCGTCGCCCCAGGCAGCGTCAGATTAGCGCCAGTACCGCTAACACCCACGCACGCAGCATACGCCTCCCTTAGTGGTATAGTATCTGATCGGATCAATATCTGATCCGATCAGATCTATACTAGCGTCCCCAGCAGTTTAGGGTTCCCAAAAACACAGTGTTAGCGGGATCAGCCCAGATACCTGCTAGCACCTGCGTTTTGCCCCTCCGCCCGGCCCAGCCCAAGTGCAGTATCGATCGATCACTGTCACTTACAAGGCACTAAACGCATAACTGCAGCGTTCGCAGAGTCAGGCCTGATCCCTGCGATTGCTAACAGTTTTTTTGGTAGCATTTTGGTGAACTTGCAAGCACCAGCCCCAGGCAGCGTCAGGTTAGCGCCAGTACCGCTAACACCCACGCACGCACCGTACACCTCCCTTAGTGGTATAGTATCTGATCGGATCAATATCTGATCCGATCAGATCTATACTAGCGTCACCAGCAGTTTAGGGTTCCCAAAAACGCAGTGTTAGCGGGATCAGCCCAGATACCTGCTAGCACCTGCGTTTTGCCCCTCCGCCCGGCCCAGCCCAGCCCACCCAAGTGCAGTATCGATCGATCACTGACACTTACAAAACACTAAATGCATAACTGCAGCGTTCGCAGAATCAGGCCTGATCCCTGCGATCGCTAACAGATTTTTTGGTAGTATTTTGGTGAACTGGCAAGCACCAGCCCCAAGCAGCGTCAGATTAGCGCCAGTACCGCTAACACCCACGCACGCAGCATACGCCTCCCTTAGTGGTATAGTATCTGAACGGATCAATATCTGATCCGATCAGATCTATACTAGCGTCCCCAGCAGTTTAGGGTTCCCAAAAACGCAGTGTTAGCGGGATCAGCCCAGATACCTGCTAGCACCTGCATTTTGCCCCTCCGCCCGGCCCAGCCCACCCAAGTGCAGTATCGATCGATCACTGTCACTTACAAAACACTTAACGCATAACTGCAGCATTCGCAGAGTCAGGCCTGATCCCTGCGATCGCTAGCACAGTATGAACGACTAAAGCTCTCTTCCCTCAAGGACTTACTGGAGAACCGGGGCCAACCGGCCAACAACCGTAAGAAGAGGGACATTATCGCAGAACTAGTCAAAATGGATAGAGCCGAAAGACCCAACATAACAGAAAGGCCCAGCATAAAAGACAGGACACCCGAAGAGGCATGGTTTGATCTGGCTGTTAAAATAAGACAGGCACATTATGGTCCTAACCCTACAGCGGAGATCATAGACCTAGTTATAGTGGCTGTGGATGCAACTTGGCTACAGCAAATAGGGGCTGCTCACAGCAGCACCAACTGAAAGGAGAGGAGAGGTACACATACCAGCCGCCAGGGGCGTCGCTAGGGGGTGGCTTTTGTGGCTATAGCCCCGAATCTGGGGCCAATAGCCCCGAGTCTCTGCAGGGGTCCCCAAGGGGAGGGGAGACTCTCTGGGGACCCTTATGTAAGTAGGGGGCTCTCTGGGGACCCCGATGCAAGGGAGAGGCTCTCTGAGGACACTAATGTAAGGGGGGGGCTCTCTGGGGACACTGATGTAAGGGAGGCTCTCTGGGGACCCTAATGTAAGGGGGGCCCTCTGGGTACCCTCATGAAAGGTGGAGGCTCTCTGAGGACACTAATGTAAGGGGGGGGCTCTCTGGGGACACTGATGTAAGGGAGGCTCTCTGGGGCCCTATTGTAAGGGGGGGGCTCTCTGGGTACCCTCATGAAAGGGGGAGGCTCTCTGAGGATTCTGATGTAAGGAGGAGGCTCTCTGGGGAACCTGATATAAGGGGGGCTCTCTGGGGACCCTGATGTTAGTGGGGGGCTATCTGGGGATATATATATACACACACACACGTATATTACTGTATATACATGTGTATGCTCGCCCAAGCGTATGACTTTCTTTACTTTCTTTACTATGCTGCTATGGGCTCTAGCCCCAGATCTTTTGTAGACCTAGCAACGCCCCTGCCAGCCGCCATGGAAGAGGAATTCAGAAGGAGGTTGCGAGAGATGCAGATACAGCATAAAGGACCAGTATCAGAGCAGGTCCTGCTGGAATGGTCTGATTCTATCCGATGCGAACTCTGGAAGGAAGAGCTAGCCCGTGAGCAGTGACACCAGGGAAAAGTTCTCCCCTCCATCCATGTAAGGTACTGGTCGCAGTATGAAGTACGAATGCTGTTATTGGGGGAACAGCCGAAGCAGGAGTGGACAGCTGAGTTAAGCAGGCTGATCCGGGCAGAAATGCGGTTGGACGAGAACTACAGAGCCCTCTGGTGGTATGTAGCCCAATAGTGCCCGTGGTCAGCGGATGACAGCCCCACGGAAGGCTTTGACTATGATAGCCTGGGATTTTTGTATTGGAGGCTGTCCAGGGACCCTGACTTTGGGAGTGAACAGGAGTGGCGTTTGGAGGAAATAATGGACCACAGAGAGCGAAGACTGAATGTCTCGGAAGGGCACTGGGCACAGGAAGATTTGGAGTTTCTGGCTGTTCAGGAATGGGAGCTGGAGATTGCCTACAGACAGCTGCTAGACTCTGCTCAGCAGTAGGGTGGGGCTCCCTTTACCTGGGACTATCAGGAAATACAAGTTGACAACTCTGGAATCCTGGCTGAAGAATCGGCAGTGGAAAATCTGGAGATTGCCATCCCCAAAGCTGAAGAGCTGACAACAGGGCAGAGTTCTGCTAACCTCTGCCCAGCACTAATAGAATCTTCTGGGTTCCACGGATATGAGATTGTGAACTTCTATCCCCAGACACCAGTTGCAGAGACAGGGGATTTGATAGACTTATTTGCTGAGGAAGAACAACCTGATGAGCCTCCAGCAGATCTGGTATCAGGGCCAAACTTCAGTGTGCTTTGCCCAACACCAACAGCAGTATCTGTGGAGTTGCAAGGAACTTCCCCAGTTGAGGCACTGTTCACCGGACAGAGGGTCCAAGACCTTTGCCCCACACCTGTGGCAGTTCCGGAGGTTTATGGTGAGAA
Organism: Aquarana catesbeiana; assembly: GCF_042186555.1. Lineage (NCBI taxonomy): Eukaryota > Metazoa > Chordata > Amphibia > Anura > Ranidae > Aquarana > Aquarana catesbeiana. Next base: position 468,017,699 of record NC_133326.1, on the reverse strand, counting down.
GGTGGCAATCACTTCCCAGTGGATTTTAGAAATGCAGGGAGGAGAAGCAGACATTTTCCCTGCCCAACAAGGGTTCGTGCACCTGGGAGACAATACTAGTGAAAGGGTGTTTCAACAGCAGATGGCGCCCCAGAATGATGACACAAACCCAGCTGAAGCGCTGGCAACCGGGCAGAGTGCTACCAACCTCTGCCCAGCACTGGCAACAACTACAGAGTTCCAGGGAGCCGGGGCAGTCCCTCCCCAACAGTTAGCCAGAGCAGATGGTGTGGGGTTTCCAGCAGAAGGGCTGGCAACAGGGCAGAGTGCTGCTGGCCTCTGTCCTCAACTAACAGAGGACAACTTTCCTGTGAGGGTGGATGGGGCTTCAGTCCCCACCTGTATACCCCAGGGATGCTGGGCAGTCGGCCCAGATCCCCAACAGCATGATGGAGTGAGCTCAGTCACCCTGTCTTCTCTCCAGCGGCTGAAAGGACTCCAGGGAGAAGGGCCAGTCCAGGCCTCTCCCCAGCGGCGGGCATGTTCTCTGAGAGAGGCAGAGGTTGGCTGGGCGAGTAATACTCTGTTTGGAACAATTTGTTTGGGGTACTGTGTGGATACCAGCATTAGAGGACTGGAACTACTGACTAACTTTGGAGTCATCCCGTCTGGGGTCTCCTCCTGTGTTAGTCTCCTCCACTGTGCAGCTCGTTTTGCACAGAGTGGCCCCGAACCTCGTCTTCTGGGGTCCCCCAGCAGCTCCTCCCCACATCAGGTAACCCCCTAGGAGAAGCGCTCTCCTGAGGGGGTTAACTTGCGGACGCGCTCCCAAGTCCAGCATTTGGCGTCCATAGCAGCCGAATGTATGACTCCACCCCGGCGTCATTAGATTTGACTGACAGCAGTGGGAGCCAATGGCTGCGCTGCTATCAATCTATCCAATCAAGAGCCGAGAACCCCAGGCAGAGAGACAGCGGGTCCCTGTTGGGTCAAGTTCCAGGGCTCAGGCAAGTAAAACGGGGGGGGGGGGGCTGGGGGGCCGGTCACTGCCAGGTGTTTTTTCACCTTAATGCATTGTTGGGTGCGTTAAGGTGAAAAAACATGGAAGTTTACAACCCCTTTAATGGATACGTTTACCTCTTAGAACATGGTAAACCTATATTTAGGCTCCCTCCCAACCCCTCTGCATACCTCCCACAGTGACAGTAGGCAGGGGTTTCTCTCCATGGCAGCTGCTGTCACATTTAAAATTGGCGCAGCTTCATTCAGCTCACCATCAGGACAGACAGCTTGTAGTTCTCAATGGGTTGAGAGGATGATGATGAGCATGCTCATAGTCCATTCTCTCTTCCTCCAACTTTCAAACTGAAAGCCCATATAGCGGTATGGGCAGAAAGCTGGAGGGAGAGTGTGAAGGAGCCTGACATTGCACCCGTGATTGCCTTTGAGGGTCAGTTCACTCCAGGAATCGCACACAGACGCTGTTTAGGTGTCGTTAACTTAACATGCTGCAGATCGCAACTGTAGTGTATTTTGAACATGGTGCCGGAAACACCACGGAATGCTGGTTTCCCACACCATGTTCTGGTGTGAAAGGGCACTAAGCATACATCTGTGTTTAGGCAGTCCTAGTCATGTCTTTATGGGCACAGCCGCTGCTCCTAGTCTGGCATCTGTGCAAGTACGTGTCTCCGAAATCACACTGTCGGCATTTGGAGATATGCACCCACGTGGATGTCATGCAGCAACTGTGTACTAATTGACGTGAACGTGACAGCCTGCAAGCAGATGCACAGAACACCTGTACGTGTGGCTTCACAGGTGGTTCCCTACTGCGCATGCATGAAGTGTGCTGCACTTTGTGAATGGCCTGGCGGCAGGGGAAGGAGGCTGAACTTCCAGATGATTTTGCTGCGGTGAAGTCAATCGGAGGTAGGAACCTGTCAAAACCAGGTACCTGCTCCCCCCGAAAGGTGCCAAATGTGGCAGGGGAGGCAATTATAAGCGGGGCTTCCCCTTTTGGGTGGAGCTCCGCTTTAAAGGGGTGTTCCGGCCGCAATTTTTTTTTTTTTAAAGTCAGCAGCTACAAACACTGTAGCTGCTGACTTTTAATAAGGACACTTAACTGTCCAGCGAGCCCGAGATGTTGGCCCCCCGAGGCCGATCCGTCCATTGGATCGCTGCCAGCGCCTCCATCTTAACAAAGGGAAACAGGCAGTGAAGCCTTGCGGCTTTACCACCTGTATCCTACTGCGCGGCGCTTTGTGAATGGCCCCCGTTGTTTTCTGGGACACACACATGTCCCAGAAGGCAACGAGGCCACTCGCCAAAGAGGAGGAAGCACCGCGGAATAGGAAGAGGCAGATTAGGAACACTGCCTAGCAACAGGGGTTTCTGGTAAGTAATTTTTTTTTTTTTTCACTTTTTTTTACAATTTTTTAAAGAATATTAATGCAATTTTTTTATTTTAGGGTGGCCCTCCGCTTTAAGTACACCTGTGTGAAAGAGGCCTAAAACCCTATTTATATGGGGTGTAACAATCCATACACCTGTGCGAAGGGCCGTCCTCTCACACACACACACAGGTAGCCTGTTCAGATCAATGACAGACTGATGGATCTCCAGACATATCCCCATGTGTACATCATCATAGGAACGCAGTCTGTTTGCGCTTGAAGATCGGTGCAGCTACCCAATTGTCATTAATTTAGGCTGGGTTCACACTTATACGAGTGGATGCGTGTTTCTCCGCATCCAATTTGCATGACAGGAGATTGTGACCAGCTCTCTATGGAGCTGTTTCACACATCTCCGGGGCGGCTGCGGAGCGAATTTGCACAGGGGTCCTGTGCGTCTTTGGCTATGTTTCAGGTCCCAATTTCAGGCAAAAATTTCGGCCTGATTCATCCCTGAGTTCACAGTATTGCAAACACAGACATCGCATGTGATTCATTCCGCTTTGCTGCACTGATCACATGCAATGTCTGTGCGATGCAAATTCAGCCATACAGTTTGTATGGCTGAACTCGCATTGCAGTCGCACGAAAATGCTGCAGGAACCTTTTTTTTCCTGCACTGGAATTGGATTGCATGCGTGTTCACACCCAATGCGATCCGATTCCTGCCCGAATTCGAACTGCGATCCGATCTGGGGGCGTCATTAACTTTGTATTGACACCGGCAGCGGTCCGTAGAGAGTAGTGTGAACTGCCTGCGAGGGAGATGTGAGGTGGGAAACGGCGTTGGAATCGGGATAGTTCCCACATCGCATGCGTGTGAAACGGAGAACAGGAACGGATCGGACCCCTGCTGTCAGCCGCATCCGTATCAAGTGTGAACCAAGCCTCACAAACTGGTCGCTTGCACGCAAATATCCGCACCAGTGACGACAACCCTTTGTAGGTGGTACAGTACACTATGTCCACGTGAATGAGGCCTTGCTATAGGTGTGTTAAACGGTGCTTTCACACCTATCCGAACTAAGCCTATGGCCTTTAAAAATCTACAGCCTACATGCGAATAACTGGAAAACCTAGTTAGCATTGTGTAGGAAGGACGCGTATTCCCCGATAACACGTTCTGCATCACAACAGCACTAGTGCCAGCTCCACCCCTCTACTAGACGCATCATTTCCAGCAGCTCAGGGGTTACGGCTACAGGGGCGTGTCTTAGTTGTTGTTGCGTTACCTTACTTCCGGGTTATAGTATTGCTTCCGCTTTTTCTACCTAGGTAAAAGCGACTGGGCATTGTGTCGGTGCGCCCGGTGAGTTTATCGTACAAAGGGGAAATGTCTGTATATGGCTGTGTAGTGTGAGGAGCATTGCCTGTACGTAGGTGGGTCTATATATACACTAATCATTCCTACACGAGGGGCACACTGAGATGTATAGTACTCTGCTTCTGTCATCATCACAGTCAGCTGGCATTTGCCTCCAAAGCCACTTGACCTCTGGAAGAATTTACCCCCCTTCATGACAAGGCCATTTTTTTGTGTTGTGGCACAGCCTTACTTTAAAGTGGGATTTAGGGTTGCCACCTCATCCCTTTAAACCCGAACACATATGGATTACACAGGTTCTGAGACTAATTTAATGCAGCTAAGGCACCAAGTGAGTTTATTTACCATCTTAATCAGCCACAGAACCTGTGTAATTAATATGTGTTCAGGTTTAAAGGGATGAGGTGGCAACTCTAGTGGGGTTCCACACAAAAGTGGAAGTTCCGCTTTAAGGACTTCTGACCCTCTGGTATACCACATCTGGCTTGTCTTTTTTTTTGGGGGGGGGTGGGTACCTAGTTTTGACAGGTGTCCAGCTCCCACTTTCGCTCACGCCGCCTAGGTGACTCCTCTCCCCCTCCCTCCTTGCAATCTTCTGGGACAAGTCACAGGTCCCAGAAGATTGCTCAGCGCGTCACAGCCGTGTGCCCACACTAGTGATGCCGGAGTTGAGGGGGGGCCGAGGGCTCAGGCGGCTGCAGTGCTGGACTGTGGGACAGGTGAGTATGTGTTTTATTAACAGTCAGCAGTTACACTTTTTGTAGCTGACTTTCAATAAACACAAACTATTGGAACTCCGCTTTGACTGACAATTGCATGGTCAGTGTACCAAAATACATTTTTTGTTCCTTTTTTTTCTCCCACAAATAGAGCTTTCTTTTGGTGGAATTTGATCACCTCTGCATTTTTTTTTTTTTTTTTTGCGCTATAAACAAAGAACGACTGACAATTTTGGGGAAAAAAAATTTTTTTTTTTTACTTTCTGCTATAAAACATACAATGTAAAAAATAAAATTTCTTCATCAAATTAGGCCAATATGTATTCTGCTACAAATTTTTGGTTTAAAAAAAATCCCAGTAAGTGTATATTGATTGGTTTGTGCAAAAGTTATAGCAATTATGGGATGTATTTATTTCTTTTTTTATTAATGTCAGCAATCAGCGACTTATCAGCAGGGACTGCAGTATTGCGGTGGACAAATTGGACACTGACGCTTTTTTGGGGACCAGTGACATTATTAGTGATCAGTGCTAAAAAAATGCACTGTCACTGTACTAATGACACTGGCAGGGAAGGGGTTACCTGTATGCCTAGCTAATGTTTCCGTGTAGTGGGAGGTGCTTTTACTAGTGGAAGGCATGGATCGGTGTTCCTGCTTTACAGAAACACAGGATCTATGTTGCCTTCTGTACTCACAGTCTGCTTTGTTTACATGGGCAAACCGCCATTCTGTCAGTGTACCGAACGATCAAAGAGTCCCAGGGGACGTCGGGTCCGTGGGACCCACTGATCAGCTCCTGCTGTGTAAAATGACAGCGGGAGCAAACCGCTGGCGGTGCGCACTCGCACCCCATACCTGGAAAGTTCAGGATCATGTTTATATACATGATCGTGTGCGGCCACCCTGTAGAAGTAAATCTGCTATGGGGCAGTCAGCAAGTGAATAGACTTCAATGGAATCACATATATATGCATTTTCCAGCATGACATCAGATACCCAATCCTAACAACATCAGCACATAGCTTGCCATTGGCCAAAAACAAAAAAGCGACTTGCATTGAATACTCATCCTAAAAGCTCATGAAAAAATGCAAAATACACTGAAAGATGCCGTGCAAAAACACATCAACCACACGAGCGGTGTGAGGTGACGGCTTCCTGGCTTACTCGATCTGAACATGCCCGAGCCCATCACTACAGGGCACCAAAGATGCAGCATGCAGGAGTGCAATGATGTAAACAGTTATATAGGATTTAAGAGTGGACTCGTTTTCATGTGCTTTTGTTGTGCTGATAAAATGTGTTTTAGCATTGCAAAAGCAGACTAGTATATACAGGGCCTATAGCATTCTGCATCAAAACTGCACATGAATGCATATAAATGCAACCTATTAAAGAAAATAAATTGAAAAAAAATGAAAAAACTATTCCAAAAACTGCACTGAAAACACAATGCAGACACATGCAGAAATGCATAGTGAATGCAGAGTTTGGGGTGTATATGAGCACTTGGGTAAAGCAGAGCTTCATCCAAAAGGGAAGTTCTGCTTTTCCTCTCCACACCCCCCCTTTTACATTTTTCCCTTAGTCAAGATGCCAGCTCCTGGACCTGAAGCCGATTGAAGAAATGGGTAAGGTGAGGACAATGCTGGATCTAGGGGCAGGTAAATGTCCTTATACTAAGTCAGCAGCTACAGTATTTGTAGCTACTGACTTAATTTTTTTTGCGGGGAGACTGGAGAGCTTTAAATCTTCTAAGGGGTGTTCAGTAAACCTGTACATAAAGCCATATAGTAGACTCCTGATTGTACCTTCTTTATGACCAGAATAAAACAGTTTAAACCCAAATGAAAAATGTTTAGTATCCATTTTCACACTTAAAGGGGTTGTAAAGGCAGAAGGTTTTTTTTTTTTTAATCTCAATGCATTCTATGCATTAAGATAAAAAGCCTTTTGTGTGCAGCAGCCCGCCTAATACTTACCTGAGGTCCCTCTCTGTCCAGCGATTTCCACGAGTGTCTCAGCCATTCAAGATTCTCCCCTCTGATTGGCTGAGACACAGTAGTGGTGCCATTGGTGCTCGCTGCTGTCAATCAAATTCAGCTAGCGAATCAGGGGAGAGGGGGCAGGGCCAGGTCAGAACTTTGTGTCTGAATGGACACATGGAGCTGAAACTCAGCTTGGGTGCCCCCATAGAAAGCTGCTTGCTGTAGGGGCACTGAACAGGAGGCAGGGGCCAGGATCACAGAAGAGAGACTCGAGAAGAGGAAGATCTGGGCTGCTTTGTGCAAATCCACTGCAACAGAGCAGGTAAGTATGACACGTTTTATTATAGGGAAAAAAAACGAGACTTTACAATCACTTTAACTACTTGCCGACCAGCCGCCGCAATTGTACTGCGGCCGAATGGCACGGCTGGACGAAACAACTTTATGTAATGTCGCTTCGTCCTGCGCCCCCTGCTCGCCCACGGAGCCGATGCGGGTGCCCGGCGGTCGCAATAACCGCCGGTCTCCCGTGATCGCTTGGGGCACATGGAGAACCGGGATCTGTGTGTGTAAACACAGTTTCCGGTTCTCTGAGGGGAGAAGTACTGATCGTCTGTTCATACAGAGTATGAACAGCGATCTGTCATCTCCCCTTTACAGTCCCCTTCCCCCTTCAGTGGGAACACAACCCCTTGATCGCCCCCTAGTGTTAACCCCTTCCCTGCCAGTGACATTTTTACGGCAATCAATACATTTTTATAGCACTGATCGCTGTAAAAATGCCAATGGTCCCAAAAATGTGTCAAAATTGTCCGACATGTCCGCCATAATGTCGCAGTCCCGATAAAAATCACAGATCGCTTTACTATTGAAAAAAAAAAAAATAATAAAAATGCCATAAAACTATCCCCTATTTTGTAGATGCTATAACATTTGCGCAAACCAATCAATATACGCTTATTGCGATTTTTTTTTTTTTTACAAAAATATGTAGAAGAATACATATTGGCCTAAACTGAGGAAAAAAATGTTTGTTTATATATATTTTGGGGGGATATTTATTATAGCAAAAAGTAAAAAAATTGCATATTTTTTTTTTAAAATTGTCCCTCTTTTGTTTGTTTATAGCGCTAAAAATAAAAATCGCAGAGGTGATCAAATACCACCAAAAAAAAGCTCTATTTGTGGGTAAAAAAAGGACGTCGCACGACCACGCAATTGTCAGTTAAAGGGACGCAGTGCTGAATCGCAAAAGTGCTCTGGTCAGGAAGGGGGTAAAATCTTCGGGGGCTGAACCGGTTAAGCAGGCAATAGTTGAGTCTTTTTTTTTTTTTTTTCCCCAACCCACTGGTTGAAAAAAAAATTGATTTCAACCATCCACACATTTGCTGTAGATGGGAGAATCCTCCTGAGCCTTTTTGTTCTGACAGTGGGGAGATTTCTCAGTCTTCAGAATGCACTTATCAGCGCTGCCGGTTATAGCCAGCAGCGCTGATAGAGTGGAAACATCGCACAGGGCAGTTGTACAGAAGTTGATCAGTCGATGGACTTCTGTACAAACAGCCTGCCCTATACATGGATCGAAATCCCACTGATCCCTGCTGAATTGGCCGAATTTTGTTCCATGTATGGCCAGCTTAACATTGAATCTGTTTATAAAGGTTAGTTGTTCTTTTATGACAAGTAAAAAAAAAAAAAAAAAATCATGTATGTACATTAAATCACTGTCCCCCTTTTAAAAAAAAAATGATTCTTTTGACACTTCTTCTACAGTGGGCAACCACCTCTCCATCCTGTCTAGATATCAGGACAGACCGGCCATTGGATGTGTGGCCCCAGCACTTATGATCAAGTACTCGGCTACAAGAACCCATCTTGCATAACTGGTATACACAAATCTCCAAGCACATCCCCAAGTGTACATCCTTATGGGACCTATGCACAATTCAGAACGCAGTCTGTTTACACTTGGAGATTGGTGCAGCTGCCTGCCTGTCATTGATTTGAACAGGTTGCCTGCATGCAGTTGCGCAAACACCCACACATGCCACACGAGCAAAGACAGCCCTTGGCAGGGATGTACAGATTACTATGTCTGTGTAAATGAGGCATAAAAGTGGAGTTACACTTTAAAATTGTTCTCTATGTTTACTGTAACTTTAGTTTGTTTGGACCATTTCCTTCACTAAATGTTGCAGCGGCTTTCAGGGTTGTATGAACTATATGTAGCCTCAACTGCATACAGTACACAACGCTGTGTTTTGGCTGTGAGATAAGAGCATCTTGTCTCTCACCTGGAACCAAATAGTTGGTCTGAGTGGAGCTCAGCCATTTATGGGTGGCTTTGTATTTTATGAATGAATACAAAGCTTCCTCTGGCTGACGCAGAGTTCGTCATCATCAGCACACCTCCATTTCAGCCAGTCTTAGGAAGCTTTGTATTAGAAATGCACCGAAATTTTGGTGGACGAAACACATCAGCAGAAAATGGTGTTATCGGCATTTTGCCAATAATGGCGCCAGAATCGCACGTGATTTTGCTGAGATGTACTGTGATTTTACTGTGCTTATGGTGTGTTTTTCATAGGTAATGATACTCAAAAATCACATCAAAAATGTAACATAGGTGCGTTATTGATGCGTTTTCAATGCATATTAACGGGGAGGCGCATTTTTGGTGCGGTATTTTTTAACTGACCAAAAATGCTGCAAGCAGGACTTTTAACACCATAATGGAAGAGCAATTGAACAGTGTGATGACATATAATAGAATTTAAAGGGATACATTTTTCTTGAGCTGTTCCTGCGCTAAAAGTGCCAATAAGTCGAATATAAAACAAATATATATATATTTATTTATTTTTATTTTTTTTAAACACATTTTTGGCCAAGTGCATCCTGTGTTATTGGCACCAAAATTTCCATTTGGTGCACCTCTTTGTATGCATTCCTAGAATACAAAGCTGCCTATAAATTGCTGAGTGCTGCTCAGCCTGACTCTATTTTGTTCCGTGTGTGAGACAGCCAGAATACAGTGTTGTGTACTGTATGTAGCTGAAGCTGCATGCACTTCATACAGTGCTGAGAAGAGCTGCATCAATTGGCAAAAGAAATGGTTACTCATGTTACGGTAAACGTGCAAATTGACTTTAATCCTAAACTAGAAAAAAACTGTTTGGGTTGGAAGTATACTTTGAATGCTAGGCGACTAATCAGATATGTATAGAGGATTAGAACATAAAGGCGTTTATGGAGCAGATAATTTTGCAGAGTGTGATACCGAGTTATATGCTGACTTGAAGTTCTCTTGGGTTAACTTATGCCATTCATGTTGTCCTGTTCCATGTTTTATTTTAGACAATTACCCCAAAATGTCGGGAGGCACAGTCATTGCTGTGTCAGGTGAATCTTCTGGCATGGAAGAGCCAAAAAAGATGACGAGGGAGGACTGGAGAAAGAAAAAGGAACTAGAAGAACAGCGTAAGTTGGGTAATGCCCCGGCTGAAGTGGATGAAGAGGGAAAGTAAGTATTGTTAAAAAAAAAATTTAAAAAAAGTGTTGTTTTTTTTTTTTTTTTTAAGTACCTTTTATACCTTTTTTTTCCCTTAACTGCTTGCCGCCCGCCGGCTGTCATATGATGGCCAGGCGGCGCGGCTCTCGTTCTGGAAGGGCATCATATGATGCCCTCGCCTTCCCGGCCCACCAGGGGGCGCACGCGCCAGCCGCGTCACTGGGGACCCGATGCGTGTGCCGGGGACCCGCAATTGACCAGTAACAGAGCAGGACCGTAAATCTGTGTGTGTAAGCACACACAGATCCACATCCTGTCAGGGGAGAGGGGACCGATGGTGTGTCCTCAGTACAGAGGAACACCGATCGGTCTCTCCTTGTGAGTCCCCGCCCCCTACAGTTAGAATCACTCCCTTGGAAACATAATTAACCCCTCGATCACCCCCTAGTGTTAACCCCTACCTTGCCAGTCACATTTATACAGTAATCAGTACATTTTCTTTCTCGAACATCACGGGACACAGAGCCACAGTAATTACTGATGGGTTATATAGGTATCACTGGTGATTGGACACTGGCACACCCTATCAGGAAGTTCAACCCCCTATATAATCCCTCCCCCTTGCAGGGATACCTCAGTTTTTACGCCAGTGTCTTAGGTGATGGACGTGTAAAGATGTCCTGTGCTGAGCTCCAAAGAGAATATCCTAAGATCCTATACTGGGGCAAGCCAGGCGAACCGGATCCATTCAAAGTGTCTTTTTATGGCCGAATTGAATGGTACCCGGGCCTCGTGTCCGAAGAAACGAGGTTTTACCCGTAATGCTTCTCTTTTTAGAGAGCTGGACCCCGCAGATCAGAAAATGGCTTTAAACTTCCTAATTTCTGGCGAGGTGCTTTACGGTCCCAGAACTGTTGGATCCCCCTGCTGATGGGGGCCCCAGTCTCTGACGGTTTTTTCAAACGGAGCCCACCGTGAGAGGTGAAGATTGGGTCTGTGTAAACAGCACCCTGCGGCTGGATAAGGTAAGAGGAGATTCCACAGAATTTTTGAGTTCTAGTGGCTTTTCTCCTTTAAGGTAAATGCATGCTATGCCTATTGTGACCACCGGGGGCTGCCAAGAGCACAAACCTACACATGCTGACTCTGTCTCAGGTGTTGTAATCGCTGTTTATGTCCCAGCGTCTCAAGCAGGCTGCAAACAGGTAAGGTGGAAAGGGGGATTTCTCATGTTTGAATGTTCCCCCCCAGGCTAGAGAGGGGCCACAGGGGTCTAGAAAGTGGTTATACCACCCGGGCTCTGCGGCCTAATGGCCACCATCTCTCAAGATAGCCGTTCAGGCAGATCTTGTTACCAGCCTCCCTCCCTCCCCCCCCCATCCCCAGCCTTTCTCCGGAAGCATGACAGGAGAGTCGGCAGCGCGGGAAGCGCTAGTTTTTTTCAAAACTCGAGGGGGGGGGGGGGGGCGGTAGAGGAGGGGGCGGGATGTCAGCACAGGTGCTTAGACTCACACTCAGGCCAGCTGCAGGCTATTAGAGGCACTCTGTACAGGTGCACACAGCCTTCTGAGAGACACAGAGCTGATGGTCGCATGTAAGGTGGGACACAGGCATTCTCCTAGGCAGCATTTACTGAAGTAACACCAGACTGAGCATTGGGTAGCAAGGCTTTTAGCCAGACTACATCGCTCAGCGGGCAGTGTTCATTTGTATACCTCACACCTTGTTGCTTTGCACTATGGGTAGAAGAGGTTCAAGCACCCCAGGAACCAGAGACACTAGGGGATCTCGTTCAGGTTCTGAGGGCCCCCTGTCGGCAGCATCCTCCCCCCCTAAAGATGGGCCAGGGACGGCTAGCCAGGGAGAGCCATCGGGGTCAGGGGCTACACCTGCTTCTGGCACTTCAGCCCCTGTATATATTACACAAGAGGTTTTTTCCTCAACCATTAATGGTCTAGAGGAAAGATTAATGGCCGTGATTACGTCTTCACCCAGTGGAAGAAAACGCACTAGGCTTTGCTCTGTTCCCCAAGACCCTCAGACAGAGGAGCTCTGGGATAAAGGAGATGAATCCCTTTCAGAGGATCGGGATGGGATGGATGATTCCTCTTCGGAGGATTCAGGTGGAGAGGGACCCTCTGCGACTTCCCAAGAGGAGAAAGTCTTAGTGCAGATCCTCACTGGATTGGTCCGCTCCACATTTAAGTTGCCCATACCTGAAACTGCTAAAGAATCCTCTTCTGCTTTGGGGTCACTGAAACCTTTCCAAGCAGCACATGCTTTTCCTGTTCATACTTTACTTGAAAAGCTTATTTATTCTGAGTGGGATCACCCAGACAAACGTTTTTTTCCGCCGAGAAAGTTTTCAACACTTTATCCGATGGAAGAAAAGTTTATTAAAATGTGGGGAATACCGGCTATTGATGCCGCCATTTCCTCCGTAAATAATAGCCTGACTTGTCCTGTAGACAATGCTCAGATGCTCAGGGATCCTGTAGATAAAAGGATGAAATCCCTATTGAAGGATGTTTTCTCCTTAGCAGGATCAGTGGCCCAACCTGCAGTAGCAGCGATTGGAGTCTGTCAATACTTAAGAGACCATGTTAAGCAGGTCATCAAAGTATTACCTGAACAGCAGGCCCAGGGGTTTGCTAACCTTCCAGCGGCCTTATGCTTTGTGGTTGACGCCATTAGAGATTCTATCGTGCAAACCTCCCGTCTTTCACTGGGGTTGGTGCATATACGTAGAATCCTATGGTTGAAAAATTGGCCAGCCGAAGCACCATGTAAGAAGCTACTGGCTGGGTTTCCATTTCGTGGTGCAAGGTTGTTTGGAGAGGACTTGGATAACTATATCAAGAGAATCTCTTGTGGGAAAAGCACTCTCTTACCTGTCAAGAAGAAGACTAGGGGCGTCCCTCTTTCAAACGGACTCTTTCCCCAGCGCCGGGGTCTCGACGGCCGCCTCCATCGGGGTCCAGAGACAAGAGTCAACCCCAGGGACAAAAGAAGTCCTGGGGAAAGAAGCCTACTAGGCAAAACACTAAGACCTCTGCATGAGGGGGCGCCCCCGCTCACTGGAGTGGGGGGAAGAGTGCGACAGTTCTCAGAGCTCTGGCACGAGGACTTCCAGGACAGATGGGTAGTCTCCACGGTAACCTTAGGGTACAAGCTGGAGTTTCAGGAATTCCCTTCTCCTCGATTCCTCAGATCAAATGTTCCCAGAGACCCAGAGAAGAAGCAGTCGCTCCTTCTAGTGTTAGAGCGACTTTTGTCGCAGGAGGTCATTATGATAGTTCCCGCAAAGGACCAGGGATTAGGCTTCTATTCCAACCTTTTTACGGTCCAAAAGCCAAATGGGGATGTCAGGCCCATTTTGGACTTAAGGGATCTGAACCGATTCCTAAGGATTCAATCCTTCCGCATGGAATCAATTCGAACAGTAGTTCCCACCCTGCAGGGAGGAGAATTTCTGGCATCAATAGACATCAGAGATGCATATCTGCATGTGCCCATTTTTCCTGCTCATCAGAAGTTTCTGCGCTTCGAGGTAGGAGGGCGCCATTTCCAGTTTGTGGCTCTGCCTTTTGGGATAGCCACTGCACCTCGAGTGTTCACAAAGATCTTGGCTCCTCCTCTGGCCAGATTAAGGGCTCAGGGTATAGCTGTCATAGCATACCTAGACGACCTGCTCTTGATAGACCGGTCGGTAGCCTCTTTGAATGGAAACTTGAGGACCACGGTCAGGTATCTAGAACACCTGGGTTGGATCCTCAACTTAGAAAAGTCTTTCCTAAAACCAGTAAGAAGACTGGAGTATTTAGGTCTGATTATAGATACAAGCCAGGAGAAAATATTTCTACCCCAGGCAAAGATCACTGCTTTGAGAGAGCTGATTCTGACAGTAAGGACCAAGAAGGGTCCCTCAGTCCGCCTTTGTATGAGGCTACTAGGGAAGATGGTGTCTTCATTCGAAGCAGTTCCCTATGCTCAGTTTCACTCAAGAATGCTGCAACACAGTATTTTGTCAACCTGGAACAAGAAGGTTCAGGCATTAGACTTTCCGATGCACCTGTCGCATGCGGTGCGTCAGAGCCTCAATTGGTGGCTCATACCCGAAAACCTGCAGAAGGGGAAATCCTTTCTACCGGTTACCTGGACGGTGGTAACAACAGATGCCAGTCTGTCAGGTTGGGGAGCAGTTCTGGAACAGGCTGCGGTCCAAGGGGTATGGTCCAAGACATAGAGGACCTTACCCATCAACATTCTGGAGATCCGGGCGATACATCTAGCTCTAAAAGCCTGGACTATCAGGCTACAGGGTTGTCCGGTCAGGATCCAGTCCGACAATGCCACAGCAGTGGCTTATGTCAATCATCAGGGAGGCACCCGGAGCCGAGCTGCTCAAAAAGAGGTGAACCAGATCTTAGTCTGGGCAGAGATGCATGTGCCATGCATATCGGCAGTTTTCATCCCGGGAATAGAAAATTGGCAGGCGGACTATCTAAGTCGCCAGCAGTTACTTCCAGGGCAATGGTCTCTGCAGCCCGACGTCTTTTGGGCCATATGCCAAAGATGGGTGGTTCCAGATGTAGATCTCTTTGCATCCCGATTCCACAAAAAGATAGACAGATTTGTGGCAAGGACAAAAGATCCTCTTGCATGCGGGACGGATGCGTTGGTGATTCCGTGGCATCGGTTCTCACTGATTTACGCATTCCCGCCTATTCTGCTACTACCACGACTCCTTCGCAGGATCAGGCAGGAAAGGAAGTCGGTACTTCTGGTGGCCCCCGCTTGGCCCAGAAGGACTTGGTATGCAGAAATAGTAAGGATGACGGTGGGTTCCCCGTGGACCCTACCGGTACGCCCAGACCTGTTATCTCAAGGTCCAGTGTTCCATCCTGCCTTACAAACGCTAAATTTGACGGTTTGGCTATTGAGACCCACGTTCTGAAGAGTCGTGGGCTCTCAGATCCTGTCATATCTACCTTGATTAATGCAAGGAAGCCAGCTTCCAGGATGATTTATCATAGAGTCTGGAAGGCTTATATAACCTGGTGTGAATCCAGAGGTTGGCATCCCAGGAAATATGTCATAGGTAGAATCCTTGATTTTCTACAGATGGGATTAGAGATGAAGCTGGCCTTGAGTACCATCAAGGGCCAGGTTTCTGCTTTATCAGTATTATTTCAGCGGCCACTTGCTTCGCATTCTTTGGTCCGAAACTTTATGCAGGGGGTGATGCGTCTTAATCCTCCGGTTAAAGCGCCCCTAAACCCCTGGGACTTGAATTTGGTCCTGGCTGTGTTACAGAAACAGCCTTTTGAACCAATAAGTCAGATTCCTTTGGTCTTGTTGACAAGGAAATTAATTTTTCTGGTGGCCATCTCTTCTGCTAGAAGAGTATCAGAATTAGCAGCTCTTTCCTGTAAGGAGCCTTATTTGATTATACACAAGGATAGAGTGGTACTACGCCCTCATCCTAGTTTTTTACCGAAGGTGGTTTCTGATTTTCATTTAAACCAAGACATTGTTCTACCTTCCTTTTTTCCAGATCCCTGTTCTCCGGAAGAGAGATCTCTACATTCGTTGGATGTAGTAAGAGCAGTTAAGGCCTATCTAGGGGCAACTACTCAGATCCGCACGACGGATGTTTTGTTTGTGCTGCCAGAGCGTCCCAATAGAGGACAGGCAGCATCAAAAGCTACCATTTCTAAATGGATTCGACAGTTGATCATTCAAGCTTACAGTTTGAAACAGAAGATTCCTCCGTTTCAGATCAGGGCACATTCCACAAGGGCTATTGGTGCTTCTTGGGCAGTGCATCACCGGGCCTCTATGGCTCAAATCTGCAAGGCTGCAACCTGGTCTTCAGTTCATACATTCACCAGATTCTATCAGGTGGATGTGAGAAGGCATGAGGATATCGCCTTTGGGCGTAGTGTGCTGCAGGCAGCGGTACAGGGTCCTCAGGTCTGATTGCACCCTACTTGGTCGTGGTCCCCCCCCCTCAGGTAGCATTGCTCTGGGACATCCCATCAGTAATTACTGTGGCTCTGTGTCCCGTGATGTTCGAGAAAGAAAATAGGATTTTTTAAAACAGCTTACCTGTAAAATCCTTTTCTTTCGAAGGACATCACGGGACACAGAGGTCCCGCCCCTCTTCTAATACACTATATTGCTTGGCTACAAAACTGAGGTATCCCTGCAAGGGGGAGGGATTATATAGGGGGTTGAACTTCCTGATAGGGTGTGCCAGTGTCCAATCACCAGTGATACCTATATAACCCATCAGTAATTACTGTGGCTCTGTGTCCCGTGATGTCCTTCGAAAGAAAAGGATTTTACAGGTAAGCTGTTTTAAAAAATCCTATTTTTATAATACAGATCGCTGTATAAATGTAAATAGTCCCAAAATTGTTTCAAAAGTGTCAGATATGTCCGCCGCAATATTGCAGTCACGATAAAAATTGCAGATCACCGTCATTACTAGTAACAAAAAAAAAAATAAAAAAATAAAAATGCTATAAATCTATCCACCATTTTTGTAAACGCTATCACTTTTGCGCAAACCAATCAATATACGCTTATTGCGATATTTATGGTAAAAAAAAAAAGAAATGTAGAAGAATACATATCGGCATAAACTGAGGAAAAAAATTTGTTTAAAAAAACAAAAAATTGGATATTTATTATAGCAAAAAGTTAAAAGTATTGTGTTTATAGCGCAAAACATAAAAACCGCAGAGGTGATCAAATACCACCAAAAGGAAGCTCTATTTGTGGGGGAAAAATAACAATTTCATTTGGTTACAGTGTTGCATGACCGCGCAATTGTTACATAGTTAGCCAGGTTGAAAAAAGACACAAGTCCATCGAGTTCAACCATAAAAAAAAAAAAAAAAATATCATACAATCCAATATACCCACAGTTGATCCAGAGGAAAGCAAAAAACCCAGCAGAGCATGATCCAATTTGATACAGCAGGGGAAAAAATTCCTTCCTGATCCCCCAAGAGGCATTCAGATTTTCCCTGGATCAACTTTACCTATAAATGCTAGTACTCAGTTATATTATGTCATTCAAAATATGACAGCGCTGAAAGTGAAAAATGGCCTGGGCAGGAAGGAGGTGAAAGTGCACTGTATTGAGGTGGTTAACCCTAAAAAGCACAGATGTGTGCAGCTCAGTATGCTGAGCTGTAAACATCATCCACAAGTCCTATGTATAATAAAGAGTGTACAATTTAGTTTTATTCCACTTTTGGTATTCAGAGACACTGATGACGTAGCCAGTGCTTCACGGCCTCCCCCCTTGGAAGACTACATCATTAGTGCCTCCCTGGGTGATCTCATTTATAAACTGTGAGATCTCTTGTAAAAACACTATTTTAAAATATTGTGCCCGATCTTGTACAGTACATGTGCAAGATCTGGTTCAGACTTTTAAGTGATAAAAAAAAAATTCGACAGTCTTTCTATCCTCCATCTTGTTTAAAAAGAAACATTGATTTTACGCTTTATACTGTTATGGCCTACAATAAAATGTATTGGTGCAAGACTACTATCTATACTGTATATGTAACTTTGCTATCTAATGTGCTGGATATGCTCTATTGACCTTTATCCTGATAAAATTGGTTCTACAAAATAAAATGTTTTTTTTTTTTAAATGTTTTCAGGGACATTAACCCTCACATCCCTCAGTATATTTCCTCAGTCCCCTGGTATGTGGATCCTTCCAAAAGGCCCACTTTAAAGCACCAGAGGCCTCAGGATGAGAAGCAGACAGAGTTCTCACAAATGGGAGAATGGTTCAAGAAAGGTGTTAAGGAGGTAAATAGAAAGTATTCTTTAATTTTATAATGCATAAAATATGGTGTAATATCTGAACAAATTATATAATGTATCATTATTTATTTATTTATTTTTTTTGAGGGGTCAATTGCAACAAAATATCGACAGGGAGCTTGTGAGAACTGTGGCGCTATGACGCATAAGAAGAAAGACTGCTTTGAGGTTAGTGCCTTCTTTTGCATGTATTACATTACTTGGATTAATTATGAGGATTTGTGCTATTTCTGTTCATAGATCAGGGGTGCTAAACTCTTTGAAGAGCAAGGGTCACTTAAGTGATTTGGTAACCGGTCACGGGCCACACTGAAATACAATGGTTCCGAATTTAAACAATTTTCAGTTCAACCTTTTTATTGGTGTTATAAAGAAGAACATGAAGAATACTCCAATATAAAGTGTGATATACAATGTACATATAGATGAAAAATTCATCAGTACAAAGCTTTCATGATTATATGCATCATGAAAATGGAGGCACAAAGCCTTCAGAGCATATAAAAACCAATGGTAGTGGAATCAACGACAAAACTATTGCAAAAGTCATCAACCGTATCGAAGCAGCATCCCCTAAAATCACATTACCGGTTGTGTAAGGTAAGGAGCTGGGAGGAAAGAAAAGGAAGGTAAAGAGTAGGAGAGCAAGAGAAGGGCCAACAGCTCCGGGCAGACACAGGACTCGGGATATAACAACTGCTAAGGATGGGGACTCCAGGAGAGATTCATCGAAACCAGAAGGTAGGATATGGTCCACTCAGGGTTGCCAGATTTTAAGATGTTTAGGAATTTTGTCTTGGATACTAGCTTCAATCTTATTGGGTAATTCTATGCTTGGTTTCAACAATACAGAGTTTAGGGGACTTCCAAGCTCGTGATATGGTTTGTTTAGCTGCCATCATGACCTGCAATTTAAGACTGAACTGGGATTTTAACAATAATCAAGATAATCATTTTCTGTGGGACCAATCCCTGTTGAATGTTTACACACTGTTTAATCACAAAAAAATTAGTGGATGACACTAGTGTGAACACTGACTGTTTACCTTTTACAAGGACTCAGTCTATTTAAAGCATTTGCAGGAGGAAAATGGAAAGGATCAGTTCCTGTATATGCTGCCCATTCCCGCCGCCCCTCTTGTCTAAATGTGAAACAGAATGTGAAAGGGTGCTAGCATGAGGCGGGGTCACCATTGCAACCCCTGACGCTTCCCTAGTGGTTGGGGATGTGGTAAGAACAGGTCACCCCCCCCAAACTGCAAATTTAAATAAGCCTTTACTGTCCTGAGCCCTCCCTATAAGGCTGCTTTCACACTGATGTTTTGTGGGTTGCCATAGACTTCAGTTATATCTTGCGGGTGTGGTGCACATTCTGAACAGGCGCCAAACCTGCAGGATATAATAGAGCTCTGTGGCTCAGTGCAGCTAATCCATGGATCAGTGTGAAAGCAGCCTAATAGTTGTTAACTAATTTAGAGGTGCTAATATGCCCATTGCAAAAGCACCGCATATGTGTTGTTTAATACACTGACCTTCTTTTCCTCTTCCAGCTTTTGCTGGTATCACTATCCAGGCTGCTAGAAAGGTCCCAGGTGAAGTCCAGTTGGTATTCCTCCACCTGGGACAGGAGTCGGCGCTACAGAGAAAGCATCAGCTTATGCGGCTCCTGTTCCCTCCGCGCCCACCTGCTTCCTCCACTGGCTCAATGCGCTGTTCATGCTCTGGGATAGGGGGATCGGCAACCTGTTGATCGCTATCTGGGCTTGCCAAGTCGTCATCCCAGAGCATGGGGCATGCGCTTCCCTGGTTTTAGGTTGCGGGCACCCCCTGTCTTAGATGTTTCACTGTTGACTTATGGGAAATTTTTAGTGTGCTGCAAAGCAGATGGAGAAAATGACTGTAAAATGTAAATTACTGTCACTTTCATATCATCTGGCCATGTTTGGTATAGGACATTTTGGGCAACTTTTAGCTTCAGTCAACCTTCACTCATTGGTACTTCCATGCAAGTCTGATCTATTTCATTCAAAATGGCTTAAAGTGTACTGTATCTAAATGATAACAGTGAATTTCTATTGCTCCCTTTTTGTATTCTAAATCTACCATTGAAAGTGATCTGTTTAAAAATGTGCTGATCTTGCTTAAATCCAGTGAGCTTGTACATTCTGGTGCACTCTGCAGTGTTATCTGTGTGGTTTTGGCCTGCCCAGTTCATGTCTGTTATGACCCCTTCCATCTATGTTATGTAGATGAGGGTGGGGGTGTTCTTTGGTCTTAACACACTTCCTGTCTTATGGAGTCAACACTGCTTCACCATAGTTACAGTGATTGAGTGTTGTCACCATAGGGTAGGAAATGTTACTGGCAAGATAACCAAGTAAAAACATAGAGGTAATAAAGCCTGTAAATAGAAAAACTATTGCAGCCACCACAGCGAAGGACTGGTAAGCGGCAATATTACATTTTTGTTCTTAGGTTTCAATACACTTTACATGTCTGCAGTTAAAATGACTGTATAAGAAGTTGTGAATGTTCAATCGCTGAAACAGCTTAGGGTTTATACATGACATGAGAACTTTTTACCAGCAAGTTTGTTTATTGTGAGTTCTTGTCAATTTGGAGATGTTTTGTTCGCTTTGCAGAGACCTCGTAAAGTTGGAGCAAGATTCAATGGTATGAATATAGCTGCAGATGAGTACGAGCAACCAGAGCTTGCGTTGGATTATGATGGGAAGAGAGACCGGTGGAATGGCTATAACCCAGAAGAACACCAGAAGATTGTAGAAGAACATTCCAAAGTGGACTTGGTATGTCATTATTGATTTTCATACACTAAAGGGGGGCATTTAAAAATACAATGTTATTAAAGTAATATTAAGCATTTTTATAAGCAGTTTCAGCAGCTTTTTTAACCCTTTCACCGCCATAGCCGTTTTTGCCTTTTTTGCACACATTTGAAAAATTTATTTTAGGCCTGAAGATTACATAAAACCCACAAAGCATTATTTTCTGAAAGCAGACTCCCTAAAGAATAATAGTGGTAGTTGCAATTTGTTTATGTCATATGATACTAGCACAACAGTTTATGGAACGCAAGTTGATTTTGGGGCACACAAACGCAATAATTTACCCAGTTTTGTTGGTAAAATATAAGGTTGTGCCGAGTAAACAGCCAACATGCCAAACCCTACAATTGTTTGTGTCCATGAAAATGGCAACAAACTTCAGCACCCTATATTTTCCATAGACAACACTTTAAAAGCCACTACCAGTCATCAGTTTGTCAATAACCCTGAATAATGGGACTAGAATGACTCTGGTATGTGGGGCGATATGTAATGTGTAGCGCAATGGACTTTTTCTTTATCGTACATCACGGGACACAGAGCAACCATAATAATGACTATATGGGTTATACGCCACCTACTGGTGGATGGACACTGGCAGATAGTCAAACAGGAAGTCTCCCCTCTATATAACCCCTCCTACACAGGAAGAACCTCAGTTTTTTTTCACCAGTGTCTGTAAGGTGGAATGGTCACTGATGTGATACATGTGCTCTTGGAGCATACTTGGAGGTCTGGACGGCTTTATTTAGAATCATGGACTTCATTCGGATCCATTCCAAAAAGCTATCGGCCAAAATGGATGGTACCCAAGCCTCATTGGAAGGAGAGAAGATTCCTCAAGGTTTGTCTGTAATGCGGCCTTATGGTGCTGGACCCTGAATAATGGAATCCTGTGCAGTGTTTGTTCTGACCAAGGTGCTTTCCTACAGAGTGCTATACAGGTCCAGGGAAGTGGACCCCACATTAAGGGTGACCCAGTCCCTGAAGGTCTTTTATGACAAAGCTCACTGTGATGGGTGAAGATTGGACTCCTGTTATGTTCAAAGTTCTGCAGCGGGAATGTAAGTCCTGCATTTTTGCAATTTCTCTCTCTTTTTTTTTTTTTTTTTTTTTTAAAAGCGAGAGATCTGTCTATTCTCCCAGTGGCCACTGGGGGCAGTGTGCTGTTTAATCATGCTGTGTACTTTTAGTCGTGTGGGCTGCGGTTTCTTCTTCAGCCACTAGAGGGTGCAGGCTCACTCAGTATGGCCTATTTTTATATAGGCAGGAAGTGGAAGGGTGGCCAAGTTAAGAAAGCCATGTGGTCGACAGCTTCCGCAGGGCCTCTTGAGACATAACAGCAGCCCATAGATACTAGTGTGAGTAATTACTATGGGAGAAATGTGTGGCCAGACAAGTCATGATTATACATTGCATACTTACTGCTTAATTCGGGGGGGGGGGCTGTACAACTGAAAGTCAATACACCCCTAGCAGTGCATTTTAAAGTGATGGGTGTCCAGAATACTGGTATGGGGCCTGGTGCAGTTGAACAAGTGCATACTTGCAAACTTCAGAATAATGTGCATTTGGTCTGCAGGAGCTTACTTTTAGGCTGAAGCAGGAAAAGGCTGCGTGGCATGCATATGTGCTAAACTAGTAAAAACTAGTATGGGGCCAAGTGCAGTTGGGCAGGCGCAGCATAGTATACATACTTGCAAGATTGTTGCCTAAGCGCATGCTTGAATAAACACGCAATAGATGTTGCATGCATACATACATACGGCATAAGCACATGTTTGGAAGACCATGAGCATCGGTGCACTTGAAGGAGGTGTCTCCAAAAAAGCATTCATTGGGTCTGCAGGAGCTAAGTTTTGGGCTCCCTTTTCACACTTGTGCGATTTGAAAGTTGTGCATTTTGACCGCAGCTTTAATGGGATTTTGCAGCAACGTGAAGCAGTGCCTGTATAGTCTTGAGGTCTATGGACCTCAAGTTGCGCCAAGGTCGGACCGGAGTGGTGCAGGGGCTGCTTTGAGGTCGCTGCGACTTGAAGTTGCATGGATGTGAAGGGTACTCATTGGAAATCATAGGGTGCAACTTGTCAGGGACCTTGCAGTTCCAAGTCACAGGACGGGTTGCACAGGTGTGGAAGAGGCTTTAGGCCGCTGAAGCAGCATAGAAGCTGCATTGGATCCCTATGTACTTGGATAATCTTGACTATAACTAGTATGGGCCCAGGTGCAGCATAGTATACATGCTTGCTCACTTGCATAGAATACAAGCCTCCATAGGCACATGTTCGCAGAGGGCCCCGCCCCGTGGCCCCCATGCCCGACAAGCAGGCGGCGCCCAACATGCAGCCTTCCAAGGCTGGCTGTGACAGGACGTTTGCATGGACGCATGTTGCATAAACACAGGTTTTTATAAGCATATGTTGGTTTAGACATGTGGGCATAAGTGTGTATACATAGATATACGTGTTTGCATAAACACACGGTGCAAAGACACGTTTGCTTAGATGCATGTTGCGAAATATATGTTACATAAACAAGTTTCATAAATGCACGCTTGCTTATTCCATAAATGCATGTCTCCATAGGCAAAAATTGCGAAGGTGCATGTTTGCATGGACACGCGCTTTGTGTTTTGCCTAAACGCATATTTGCTTAAGCACATATATGCGTCTATAAATGCATGTTGCTTAAACGCATGCTGACATGTTTTTTCATTTGTACTGCATACATATATGCTTTGTTGCATTAAACCGTATACAAATGTGCTGATTTACATTAAACTGTATACATATGTGCTTATTTGCCTAGGACTACATACAAATGTACTTATTGCCTTGAGCTGCATACATAGATGCATGTCAAGAACGTTTGTATACCTGCAAGTTTGCATACCTGGGTACTTGCATACTTACGGGGTTGTATTGCGGTAGACCAACATTGTCTAGGCCTGCATCCTTGTGGAATTGCGTATTAGTTTGTCTAATACAGTCACTTTATTATGTATCTGTTAGACTAGCTAAATGACTTAGGTCCCTTTCACACGATCGGACCGTTCAGCTCCGCCTGTCAGTTTTGATGGCGGACCTGAACGGCGCTCCATGTTAGCCTATGGAACGACGAATGTCAGCGGAGACATGTCCGCTGGCAAATCGGATCGGGTGAGATCTGACGAAAACGGACATGCTATCTGTTTTCATCCGATCCCTCCATAGGCAGCAGCAGCGCCTGACAAGCCCCTCCCCGCTCAGTGAGCAGAGAGGGACCTGTCATCCGCCGGCTCAGCGGAGATCAATGGAGAGACTGAGGTGGGCTCCTTGGAAACGGAGTCCGCCTCGTGTGAATGAGGCCTTAGAAGGGTGCCACAGCCCTCAGGTTCAGTGGTCTGGCAATGTTCACGTCTCCTGTTGGACCAATGGCATCAGGGTGATCTAAGCCACTGTTGCGCCTGATCTCGGATCAAGCCTGGTTAGTACTTGAATGGGAGACTGCCCAGGTTTCCCTCCTAAGTGAAGGAGGCATCTGAGGTTGCTGTGTTTGAGAGTATCTCAGACTATAAGATTTTAGAGCAGTCTCTGAGGTGGTTGCTCCTTCCTTAGCCTGGTCAGTCTTTGCCTTGCGTTGGGTCTTGGAGCAAATGTTATGGGCTCAATATGGTAAAACAATTTAAATGGTAGCAGCTTCAAAACTGAATAGGGGCATAAGGTCTATCTTTTTTTTTTTTTTAATTGTTTTCAACATTAACAAAAACTAATACACATATACATTAAAATACACCTCTCAAATATCCTTTGACCGTTATCCTTTATACCTACTTTACCAACATTACCTTAGAACCATTACCCCCTACCTTCCCACTTCCTTTCCCATTAGGATATCTGTCTTCTATATATATGTTATTCCTTAATTGGAACATTTGTTGGGAACTATTTTTTCCTTAACGTTTCCTGCTGTTAATCAAACGTTTCTTTGGGACTCTAATGCAACGTTCAAAGGGGGCATGCCATCCCTTGTAGCCAGGGCTTCCATGTCTTAGTAAACTTGCCATAGTTATCTCTTCTAGTGAAAATATTTTTTTCCTTCCACACTAATGCATTTATAGTCATAACCCATTCTTCCGGAGTAGGGGGCATTGTTGATTGATAGGATTGTGCAATTAGTTTCCTCGCTTGATACAGGCACCTCGCGGTCGCTATAATTGTACTCGCATTCCCTAAGTTTTCATTGATGTGGCACAAAACACATACTTTAGCTTCTAGTTCTAATTTAATCCTAAATGTAGTATTAATAATTTTTAAAATCCCTGACCAATATCTGACCAATTTTGGGCATCTCCACATCATATGTATAAGGTCCCCCGACATCTAGGACACTTGTCATCAGGTCCACGGCCAAACATAAACCATTTCTTAGGAGTGTAAAAGGCTCTATGTAGCAATAACAGATGTGAAGCTTTTTGTGAAGGAGAAACCGACACCAATGGGCCAAATTCAAGAATCCTCTTCCATTGACCCTCAGTTATTTCCCCCACATCTGCTTCCCATCTTTCTTTGATCCTAGAGGGCGCTTCCTGCATATTAATTCTGCCTGTTATTTGTGCATATATCTCAGATATAAGACCTTTAGTGGTGTCTGCCTTAATTATTTTTTGGCGCAGTGGGATCTTACCCAATTCCAATGGGTGGTCCCTGAACTGATTGCCCAAAGCATGTCTAATCTGTAAGTAACTATAGAATGTTTTATTTGGGATCCCATACTCTTGTCTCAACTCAGCAAAAGATTTTAGAATGTTACCCTCATAAAATTAAATCAGCCAACTTATTCCATGACTTTACCATATCTTATATTTCTCTATAGTTAATAGCTCCTGCAGATGTTTATTGTGCCAAATGGGCGAATATTCTGTAGCTCCTCTATACCCCATGGTACTCTTAACTGTCTGCCAAACTTTAGTAACCATCTTAAGTGTTGGACACTCGCCTTGTAGCGAGTCTGCCTCTAACGCTTCCACCAATGATTTGTGTAGAGTCCCCTGCAGCATAATTTTACCACTAGCATTCCCCCCTCCCGGGGTAGCACAACCCCCCCACTTTGCTGTAATTGAGCTGCCAGATAGTAGCTATGCGGATGGGGGGACTGCCATTCCCCCTTCATTAGTGGGTCGCTGCAGCGTTTGCACACTAATCCTGGCCTGACCTTTCTTCCATATTAACTCCATAAAAAGGGTATGTGTTTTTAGGAACCATTTCCCCGCCAAATCAAACTGGGGAACTATGGAGTAAATACAGTAACTGTGGAATCCATATCATTTTGACCAGGTTGGCACGTCCTGCTACAGACAGAGGAAGTCTATTCCAGATATCGCTTTTCCTTTTAAATTTCGATAGAAGTGGGACTAGGTTATCCCTAATATACTGGTTGGGATCGTTTGACAGAACTATACCGAGATACTTCATTTTCTCTGTTACTTTTAACTGGGATATTCCCCTTGGGATGGTATTAGTGAGTGGATCGACCGGTAGAAGCGATGACTTCTCCCAGTTAATAGCTAGGCCCGAAAACCTACCAAACCCCTCCACTATGTGCATCACTTTTTCCAATGAGGACACCGTATCTCCCAGAAAGAATAAAACGTCATCTGCATACAGTGCTAGCATTTCTTCCCCACATTTTCTCTGAAGTCCCTGTAATCCAGTTGATGATCTCACCACTTCTGCTAATGGCTCCATCGCCAGGGCGAACAACAGAGGTGATAACGGACACCACTGTCTTGTCCCTCTCTCAAGAGGAAGCCTTTCTGAGCATTCATTGTTGATTTTTAATCTGGCACTTGGGTGATTTATATAGTGTTTTCAGCCATCCAATAAATGAAGGGCCGAATCCAAACCTCTCCAGTACCCACCAAAGGTACCCCCATTCTAGGCTGTCAAACGCCTTGGCTGTGTCCAGGGACAAGACAGCCCTAGAGCCCATGTGTTCTGTTGGGGCCTGGAGGTTCATGTAGACTCTTCTGATATTTATGCTGGTAGACCTGTTGGGAATGAAGCCCGACTGGTCCGGATGTACAAGTTTTGAGATACATTTATTCAACCTGGTTGCCAACACTGTTGCCAAAATTTTAACGTTGGAACACAATGATATCGGTCTGTAGGAGGATGCATCAAGTTGGTCCTTCCCTTCTTTCTGTATTACTACAATGTTAGTTTCTAACATCGAAGAGGGCAGTCTTCCCCTTTTAGCTGCCCAATTCAGTGTTTTTAGAAGCTCTGGGAGTAACACCTCCCCATAATATTTATAGGTCTCTATTGGCAACCCATCTGGGCCTGGGGATTTTTGGTTGGACATATCAGCTACTGCTTTTTGCAATTCCTCCAGGGCTATTGGAGACTCCAACCCATTCCTTTCATTTACCGAGAGAGCCGGCAATTCAATGACCTCATGGGAACCTATCCATCTCTCCCCAATCTGAACCCTTTCGTGACTTATACAAATCCCTATAAAATTCAGAGAATGTTTTTCCATAATCACGGCAGGTTCAGGCGAGATTTCACCACTTGGGGTCCTAATCGTAGAGATAACTGAGGAATGAGAATTGGTCTTAGCTAGAAATGCCAGCATACGGCCCATTTTTTCCCCTTCTCCAAAACAATTTTGTCTCTGAACAAGTGTCTTATTTTTGATTTTTCTGATAATTGCCACTTTATACTCCTGCTGCTTCTTAAGCCATGTCTGCTACTTCTCTTAGGGTTGGATCTATCACATACTGTCTCTCAGACTCTATCACCTCCTTTCTGATATGCTCCTCCCAATCCCTTGATTTCTTCTTTATTTTTGCCACCTGTTTAATTAAAAGCCCCCTAAGAAATGCTTTTAGGGTATCCCACACTACCCCCACTGGTGCTGTACCTATATTAAGTTCTACAAACTCTTTTAATCTCAAGGTTATTTCTTCTGGGTTCCCTATTAGCTCCATCCATAGTGGGCTTATTATCCACATTTTCTGGGTACATCTGTCATGTATATTTACAGTTAGAGTCAAGGATGAGTAATCTGATATCCCTCTTGGCCAGTAACCTATTTTATTTATTAGCCGTTGTGCTTCACTATTACCTATTGCTATATCTACACGTGAGAGTGTAGAGTGTGACCCCCAAAAACAAGAATATTGCCGATTGTTTGGGTTTCAAGATCTCCAAAAGTCACACCATCCAATCTCAAGAAACTCAAGAAATTGGCCTAAGCGTCCTTCTGCCACCCTTTCCGTTCGAGCCCCTGGTGGGAACCTATCCAGGCTATTATTAAGCACCGCATTAAATCCCCCACCACTATAATCGGGGTATCAACCTTATCCTCCACAAACTCTAGTAATCTATACAGAATCTCCAACTTAAACGGGGGAGGAATATACACGTTTGCGATCACAAATTGTTTACCTTCTATTAGGCAATTCAAAAAAATATAACAACCCAGTGTGTCTATTTTGACATCTCTGCAGGAAAATAACACTCCTCTCTTTACCAATATGCTCACTCCCCTAGAATAAGAGGAGTAGACTGAGTGGTATTGTTCTTGAAATTTCTTACTCTGAATTTGTAATTTGGTGTCATTGGTAAAATTTGTTTCCTACAGGCATATCAGTTCGACTCCATGGGTCTCCAGTACCGAAAATGCAGTGGCTTTTTTAATGGGATCACCCATCCCCCTGATGTTCCATGAGCCAATATTTAGGGTTTTAAACGGCATCTAAGAAAAACAAAAATAAGCCTGAAAAGAGCAGCATAGATGAAAAAAAACAAAACAAAAAACATTTAATACTAAAAAAATAGAAAAGAAAGTAACCTAGAAACAGCAACAATACAAAGCCATTAGCATTGCTTACCAGGCATCACTGTCCTCCTACCAAAAAAAAATTTCAGTTGTTTATTTGTGTCTCCCAAAGGTGCAGTCAGTGATAATATTGTGAGAAAAAAGAAAACAAAAAAACCCCTTGTTTCCTATTCCCTGTCTTCCTTCACTTTCTAAATTATTTTTTGATATAAGTGGGTAACATATACGTGTATACTCTGTCTCCCCCCACTCGCGCATGTGCAATATAACGCTCCCCTAACCTTCCCCTACAAATCTCTTTTACCACCCTACCACTCCTCTATATTATTTACCTAATTTCCCCCCTGACCCTTAAATAACCCCCCACCCACCCCTCATTCCTAACTAGGCTAGCCCTAGGGCCATTACTTGTGACCATTTTTTCCCTTTCAACCCATTCCAGCCAATACTCCACCACCCAACATAAGTGTGATTTAACTTCCTTGTTCTTCCATACTTGCCCCCACCCCCCATCCCTTCCCTTTACCCAATTCAAGATTAGCAAAGTTACAGAAAAAGCATTCTTAAACAACAACACCCCATCTTTCATTAGTGGCTTTCACCAACCAAACCCCGCCCCCCCCCCCACCCCCCGACACCATCCTTGAGTTAACTTCCTTATTAGAAAAAATATCCAAAAAAAAAAATTCTGCAAAATTAATATAAATTATTTAACTACTTCATTCCATAGCTCTATAAGTCCTTTTTGTTGTCTTCAAGCCATTTTGTAGCCCCTACAACCGAATCAAAAAAATGAGTTGTCCCTAGAGCTGTTATACGTAGACGCGCTGGATACAGCAATGCGTATGAAATTTTATAGCTCCGTAGACTGCGCTTGATATCTGTAAATTCTGCCCTATGCTTTTGTAAGTTTGGTGAGTAATCTGGGTACAGTGAGATTCTAGCTCCATTATAGAAGATGTCCCCCATTTCTCTAGATTTTTACATCAATGTCACCTTATCCTTGTAATTAAACATTTTCATAATCATTGGTCTAGGGTGACCCCTTGGTGATGGAGCTCTAGTAGGTACTCTATGAGCCCTCTCAATCACAAAAAGGTGCGAGAAAGTCTCTGTTCCAAATACTTCCCTAAGCCATTTTTCCATGAACTCTGCACGGTAGGGGCCCTCACTCCTCTCCGGGAGGCCCACCACCCTCACATTGTTCCTGCGCAACCTGTTTTCCATTTCGTCCATTTTGGATTTAATTAAACCTAGCTGGACTTGCATTGTTTTAAACTCTTGTCTCATTGGATGTAAAATATCCTCAACCTGGCTTAGCCTCTCCTCCAGAGTAGTTATTCTCTCAACCGTTCCTTGAAGCTCTTGACTCATTGAAGATAGCTCTTCCTTTAGGCCCCTTCACACAAATTACTCAGTGAGCACTTGCAAAAATTTACTGCACATAATACATCTTTTAGCGTGGGTTCAGGTTCAATATATAAGGTTAATTCGGGAGCAATTTCAGTCATTTTTCCCAGGGGATCCTCCTCAGGACTTTTTTTACTCACGGTTTTAGTGGTGATAGGCAATGCTGTTGACATTTTACCTAGGCTCTTTCTGTCCCCAGGACCTCCTCTATGTAATTTCTCTTGGGGTTGTTGGTTACCCTTACCTGGAGATGGTGTAGGGGTGTGTGCATACCTTTCCAACTTGGCTGCTGCTGATGCCGCCTGGCTCCTCTTTTCCTTTGTTGAGCAAGTAGATTGAGAGGTTAAATTCTCCTGAGGCTGCTGCTGCTTTTCCTCCCCTTTTTTCCTTGTCATGGCCGGCAGTGTAGAGGTACAGGGAAATATATAAAATATAAGGAGATATTTGGCAGTCTGAAGTTTAGCAAGCTTTTGAGCCTTTGCACTCTTATGGCATGCTAGTAGTTCCCCTTTGCAGTAGGATGTAGCAGATATTGTACTCTTCCGCCTATTTGCCTCTTGTTGCCTCTGAGCGCTGCTAAGTCAGCTAGGCTATACTGGGTCGCTCCTTGCGGCCGCCCCTCACTGTGCTGACCGAACACTGCCTCGCTGCCTGTCGCGGGATCTCGAGTCGTTACCAGGACAACCAGCCGAAAACAATACGAGCGGCTCAAGCACCGCCTTGCCGTGCTGAAGGAAGCCGCCGATGCTGTCCTCCTTTGTTCTCCCCTCTATCCAGTCACAGCGGCTCTGCTATCGCGGTCCTACCGGAGGATACACCAAACAGAAAAAGCAGGTACTATTTCTTGCAGGGGGATGAGGCACACCAAGCTGGGCTGTTTCGGATGGCCACGGGGGGATAGAGCAGGGAGAGACCTCACACACCTCCGCTCACTCCAACATCCGGTCACGCCCCCAAGGGCGTTAAAGTCTATCTTTAGAACTCAATCTGCTGGGCATCCTTCTGCTTCAGATAGGCTTCAGTGATGACCTCTCTGCAAGAGGTAGATTGCGGGGCCCATAATCATCAGGAAACACACAGCTTCATGTGCCGGGTTGTTTCCAGCCTCCTCAAAGATTTCTCTAATTGCAGTGGAAAGTCGTCTGTTTTCTATTTTGTGACCATCCTTCAGGCTGGCCACAGCTTCTAAGGTTCACAAAGCTCCTAGCTCCGGTGCTGGACTTGGTAAAGACGCGGGGGGGGTGGTCAATACCTTTGCTCAGGAAGCAGTTGGTCCAGATTTTCCTTCGATACATTTTTTCAGTAGAAAGCTGTATCTAGGTCGAAGCACATTCCTGGACTGGGCTGGACTGGCCTACCGGGATACCGGGAAATTTCCTGGCGGGCTGGCTGCCTGGCTGCCACTGTAAGGGCAGCGGCGCCTGAAAAAAATATGGCTGCGGGGCTGGACCGACATGCAGCTGCGCAGGTGCCAGTGCTGTTCCGAAGCTAGCTGTGCTCGGGAAAGCAATTTTCGGCAAGGCGGGCGCATGCGCAGTGACACGACGCAGAGCGGCGCCATTTTTAAAAGTAAAGCAGTAGCGTTCATTGAGTTTTCCGCCAGGCCAGTCTGAGGGGGAGTCAAAACAATATTTTAAGGGGAAATTGATATAAGGGGGAAACCTTTATATCAGTAAACCCCCTTACCTTAGTGTTTTCTTTCTGTGGAAGGTGGTCTCTGGTCACCAGAGTCCTCCCCACATTCCCAGAGTTCCCCTTTATATCATAGTCTGCAGGATTCTACCTTACAGTGCAAGGGGGGACTCTGATGTAAAGGGCAATGCTGCAGACCCTGATGTAAGTGAGAACTCTGATGTAAAGGGGAATGCAGTGGACTCTGATATAAGTGGGGTCTCTGGTCACCAGTGCCCCCCCCTCAGAGTTCCCGCTTAGATCATGATCTGCAATGTTCCCCTTTATGTCAGAGTTCCCTTGCACTGCAGACTCCTGATATATGGGGGTTCTCTGTGCTGGGTTATATTAACCTGACCTTCATGTAAATGGAGAAATATGGTTTTTGACTGTTGTTTACCTTAAACACATTGCTAATAGCTTTAGCTACATGTTTATAGCTTAAATATTGATATTTGCACTGAAAACTGCCATTTTAGGCACTTTTTTTTTTTTTTTTGTGCCAGTAAAAAATGTTTCTGTGCAAGTAAATGGCATGTTTTTTGCCAGTAAAAAATTGGTGCGGTTTGTAAATTCCATGTCTCTCTTATCTATATTGTGAACAAGAAAATAATGACGTTATGCGCTTAGGCTGGTATAAAAATGCTATGGGGCTGGTATGAAATTATTTCTAGGGCTGTTTTTTATTCCCAGTCCAGCCCTGCTGAAGGGCTTTATTTCCGGGGTGTTGCACAGCTAAAGATTGGTTGATGTGACGAACGCAGGTGTCAGATCCCTGCCCTCCTCGCTAACTTGCAACGAAGGACCGGCCAACCTCACACCACGCTGTCACTTACGTAACAATGCCACTGTCCTTTTCCATAAATGGAAATTTGGCTGCCGGGGTCACTGGCAGAGAGGCATTCTTGTGCTCTAGGGATCCGAGGTTCTGAGCCTGTCGCTGCTGCTGGAGCCTAGCCATCTCCAATTCATGCCGACGATCAGCCTCCCTCTCAGCCTGGCGTTCCTCTTGCTCAGCCCTGCGTTCCGCAGCCTCTCTCTCGGCCGCAGCCTGGCACTTAAGAAACTGCAGGTACACCACAGGATCCGTCTTCCTGAGGTGTTGTAGTGTTTCTTGCATCTGAGGAGAGTCTATGCTGGTTTCAGGCAATCTGATGCTAGCCTGCTCTTGCGGTGGCTTGGAGGTAACAATCCGTGGTATTCCAGTGTCAGTCTCTGCTTGCCCATCTGGTGAGGCCGCTTCTGAACCACAGGGCTCTGGAGTAGCGGAAACCCTTTCTGGTCCAGTTTCCCTCAGGTTCTGGTCTGCACGGATATCAAACTGCTGTAGGGCATGTATCAAGCCTTCACGATTTTTGCCACCAACGTCAATTCCTCTTTCTGCGCACTCAGCAGTCAGTTCATTCTTGCTCATCTTTTTATATGCTGATAACCCAGACATGTTGCAAGCAGAAAATATAGAATAGGAAGAAGGTGTAGGAAGGAGCTGTTGCTGTATGTCTCTCTTGAAAAAATAAAAAATCGAAAAATATGCACCAGCTTGTCTCTAAGGACTGTTTCCACAAAGGTTACAATCCTTCAGTGCAGAGCTAATTCCTAACAATGCACTGAATGCTCTTAATGCGAAACTATCCTGCTACGCTGCCAGCCAATATGTGACGAACGCGGGTGTCAGATCCCTGCCCTCCTCGCTAACTTGCAACGAAGGACCGGCCAACCTCGCACCACGCTGTCACTTGCGTTACAATGCCACTCTCAGCTGCGCCCAGCACAAAGATTTTCCAGCTTGCGGGACCACAATCTAGGTGCGAGCAGCCTGAGAGTGATTGTCACTGAGCTAATTACACAATTAACCCTTTAACTGCCACCACCCCCGTTTAAAAGACTGAGCCGGGGGAGACTCGTAATTTTAGCAATACCAATTATAATTTTATAATAAGCGTCTGCCACACACACTGCCACCACAGACAGGTCTGCTCAGAGTCTTACTCTACAACAGTAGCGCCCTTCAAGAGGCAGGTTCGTTTATAGCTTGCATTAAGAGCTTTAGAGACAAGGTTAACACTTTTCAACATAAGGGTTTATTATGAAAAGGTCAAAGTTGATGCAAATAAAACATTTACAGAAAAAAGATGTTTTAAAAGATAAAGACAATATACAGCCACAGAGCAATAAGGTAGAATTGGGAAGGAAGAATACTTGCAATTAATGTCCGAGGGTTGATCAGAGTTCGATCGATGAGCTAGGTAATCGGTTCTCGACTTGGCAGACGTTTCTTCTTGGATAGTAAAAGGAGAACTGACCATTGTCTTGGCATCTCCTCTTTTCTGTCAAATCAAATGGGGTGTTGACAGCGACCAGTGACCAATCGTCTGGTCATCTTGTTTAGGGGTTGGTTGCTGGGAGGTGTCTACACTCATGACCACGTCCCAGGTAGATTTTGTGATACATATTCATATATCTGCATCTATAGTGTTTACAGATTCCAAATATCCATATTATTATTCAGCATGAGATTTCCTTCAAAACAAGGATAAACATGGCATATCTATAATGTATAGTCGGCTTAGGAGGAATAAGTGGTACCAGTGGTTTCCCATATGACCTGACATAGGGGTGTCTGGACTTGAAATGTTACAAATTATCTGAGGAAACTAAATATGTCCATATTATGGCTGTGCTATTACTAAGTCAGAAATTATGAAACATGCTGAAATTTCATACTTATCCCACTGAGGTGTATTCAGACATTTTACAACTGGGGCCTGTTGGGTCTCTGAATGGAGAGGGTGACAGTTTTACGACAGGCCTGAATACTGCCCTTTCAACAAGCTGTTTTTCTACTGACCTAGCCTGGTTCTGTTGAGATAACCTTTTCTGTTGAACTTAAAAAGCTTTGAATTCCTAAGACAAGGGAGGAGGGAGTTCAGATTTCTCTGTAATGTTACATGGTTAGCCAAACTGTCATGGCTACTTCCACACAAGATGGCAGCTAACTACAGCTTTTCATGTCCCGTACGTGATATCGTTACAGTTGATAGTTCAGAATCTAGCAAGGTTGAATTCTTCCTTTCAAGTATTGGAAGATAGTAACCCCTGATGCCAGTTTCTCCGTCTTTTGTTTTGAGGGTGGCTACAGTGGACTTGGTCTCCATAGAGTATACTGCCCATAAATATCTTGGAGCTTTTGGCCAGTACTCCTTGCTCTGGATTATGGTACAAATCAGTCGTAGGTTCTATCCGGAAAAACCTCTGCAGGGGCATATACCGTATTTTCCGCACCATAAGACACATTTTTTTTCCCCAGAAACATGGGGGAAAATGTCTCTGCGTGTTATGGTGCAACTATACAACGGTCACCGCCGGAAGAGAAACAGGAGAACGGGGGGCAGACATCCATACCCCCCCCGCACCAGGCAATCTCCCGGCTGGGCCTGACACTGTTCCTGAGACAGAAAACAGCGCATTCGGCTGCTCTGTCTTCTGTCAGGCAGATGAGATAACATCAGGTCAGTCTGCATTTATGGCAATGGTCACTCTGCATGTCACTCTGCATTTATAGCAATGGTCACTCTGCATTTATGGCAATGGTCATTCTGCATGTCACTCTGCATTTACGGCCATGGTCACTCTGCATGTCACTCTGCATTTAAGGCCATGGTCACTCTGCATTTATGGCAATGGTCACTCTGCATTTATGGCAATGGTCACTCTGCATGTCACTCTGCATTTATGGCAATTGTCACTCTACGTGTCACTCTGCATTTATGGCAATTGTCACTCTACATGTCACTCTGCATTTATGGCAATTGTCACTCTGCATGTCACTCTGCATTTATGGCTATTGTCACTCTACATGTCACTCTGCATTTATGGCACTGGTCAGGCTGCATTTCATGGGCACTGGAAAATATTTTAGCACACCTTTTCGGTTCAGAATATTTTTTTCTTGTTTTCCTCCTCTAAAACCTAGGTGCATCTTATGGTCAGGTACGTCTTATGGAGCGAAAAATACGTATATCAACCACCAGGGCGGCACCAGGAGTTATGCAGCTCAGAAAACTGAACCACATTCTGTCTGGGACAGCACAAGTGCTGTCTCTATCGTCCAGTGTATATTCCAGTTATAGAATAGTGGCAGGGGGAACTCTGCAGGTGAATCTACTAGATTCCAAGTTCTACAACCAGTTGGGACAGGTTGTGTCCGGGACGAGGGTCCCACTGCCAATAGGGGTAGATGTACTTGGTAACACCTTAGGGACCAGTTCTCCTTTATTTGATGCTTTCCCTCTGTTTCAGCTTCTGATGCATCTTTTGCGAAGAATCCGGAAGGGGGTAACACTGATAATAATGTTGGCCAAATAAGCCCAGGAGGGCTTGGTACACTGACATAGCAAGACATGCAGGGGTCGCTTCTTGAACACTCCCAGTCCAGCGGGACCTAATGGTCTTGAGTCCTGTATCTCAGCACTGTTGAGCCCTGGAAGCCAGCTTCGGGGAACTTCAATTACAGGACTTGGAAAATTTTTTTTTTTGTTGTGTCCTCCTCGGGCTCCTGCCAGGTGACTGATCTGCCTGGTCACACATTGAGCAAACGGAACTCCTGGCTGTAGTGATTGAATAGCCTTACTTCCTATCAGCACCCTAATGATTCCAGGTTGAGTTCTAAGCCATCTGCGTTTTAAAGCTTGTAAGCTGATAAGCACATTCTACAGCCACGGTGGTCGGGTTATCACTTTTGTTTTAAGTGCACACTAGGGTGTTTGCTGCAACTAAGTGTCCACATGTGATACTCAGATATACTACACTATGGCCAGTTCTCTTGTTTCTTCTCTCTTTTTGGTATATATCTACTGAGGGAACGGTGATCTGAGCCTGGAGAGAGCAGAAGTATTTACTACACCCAAAAGGCCCGGGCTGGGTTTTAAGCCATCTGCTCATACTGCTTGCTGTTTGGTAAGCGCAATTTACAGCCACGGTGGTCGGGCACCTCACTATTTTATTTTTCATACTTTATGGTGTTCAGGTGATCCTTAGTGCCTCTGTTTGATGCCCACAGATAAATCTTTTGGACATTTATTCTCTTTTAGCGCAGTTTTTTAATTTATATTGAAAACATTTTTGAGTTAAAGCCAGGAAGTGTCACCCGCAGAAATATGTGAGTGGGAGATTTTTTCTTTCTTTCTCCAATCAGTATGGGAAAGGAGATTGGCCTTAAGTACCGTTAGTCTGGGTTCGTCCCTATACATTTTTTTTTCCAGGGGCTGTTTCTCACTCCTTGATTCATACTTCATACAGCGTGTAACGTAGACAGTCTCGCCTGCCAGGCCATTCTTGTGTCCTTGGGACTTGAATTTGATCATAACTGTCTATGCAGAGGCCACTTTTTCAACCAGTCAAGAGATTCTGTTAGTCCTTTATCTCGGAAGGTGGCTTCTTTGGTTGCTATCACGTCACTAAGTGGAGTGTTAGAGTTGGCGGCTCTTTCATGCAAGGAGCCATTTTTGGTGTGGCATCATATTAAGGTGATGATGTGTCCATTTTTTTTGCCTAGTATGGTGTCTGGTTTTCACTTGAGTCAAGACAATATCTTGCCTTCTTTTCTGATCCTCAGTTGGCAGGAGTTGGATCACTGCATACTCTGGAGGTAGTTCTGGTGGTCAGAATTACTTGATTTGTCAGAACAGGTCAGGAATCCTCGTTTGTGCGTCCAGTAGAGCCCAGGATGGGCAGGAGGCATCCAAGTTAACTATTTTCATTGGATTTTCCAGTTAATTATTCAAGCCAATGGCTTGAAAGGTCAAGGTCCCCCACCCCTCTTTTTTGGTAAAAGCGCTTGCTACCAGCTGTGTTGGGGGGGGGCATCTTGGGTCATCTGTCATCAGGTGTCAGTGGCTCAGGATTTAAGGCCATTATATGGTCTTTTGTTCATACATTCACAGAATTTTACCAGATGGATATCAAAGCCACAGAGGATGCTGCTTGGCCACAGTATGTTTTGGACGGCAGAGTCCTTCTCAGGTGGCAGTTTGTGATCGTGTCTACCTCCCCTCAAGTGCATTGCTTTAGGACATCCCATATAGCCATTATTATGGTTGCTCTGTGTCCCATGATGTACGATAAAGAACTTAAGGTTTTTCCATCATACTTGTAAAATCCTTTTCTTGGAGTACATCATGGGACACAGAGGTCCCCTCCCATCTTTTTTGGGGCATTCATTGCTTTGTTACAAAACTGAGGTCCTTCCTGTGTAGGAGGGGTTATATAGCGGTGGACTTCCTGTTTGACTATCTGCCAGTGTCCATCTACCAGTAGGTGGCGTATAACCCCCATATAGTCATTATTATGGTTGCTTTGTGTCCCGTGATGTACTCCAAGAAAAGGATTTTATAGGTAAGTTTGATGGAAAAATCCTAATTTCATGTTTATGTAGGGGCTCAAAATTGTTTTGGAGGGTGATTTTAAGTGTTTGGGTGTAACTTTTTTTTTTATTTTTGTATTTTATTTTTACCTAACTCCATTCCCCCCCCCCCCCTTCTCTGAGCTAAGATACTGGCTTAGAGACTACACGGTCCAATGCTAACTCTGTCCTTTGAAGACTGAAAGTTTTTTTAGCGAAACAGCACTGAGAAAGCAAAATCCAGCAGCTATAAAAGTTGTAATCTGCATATGCTGGGGTAGGAACTTAAATAGTTTACTAGGAAATGTTTTGTTTTTTTTTGTGTGCTCTGTATGTTCAGCTAAAAAAAGGCTGAGAGTTTAACACTACAGTTTATTATTTTTTTTATTTTTTTTCTCTGAAAATATATATTTGGTAAAAATGTGCATAATTCAGCAACAAAATAAAATGCAACTACCTTTCTAAAAATTCTGTCAGGGTTTTAAGTAATCGTGAAACTAAAAATGCATTTTGAAATAAACGTGGTCCATCAAGCCTGTCCCCCCTTCCCTTTTTTTTATTCTTAACTTTGAGTATTGATCACTTAGTGTTGGCTGACTCACTACCTCTGCCAGAAATCTGTTCTACGCATCAGTTACTATTTTGTTAAAATAATGCTTTCTAAGGTTAGTTTTAAACACACACACACACACACACACACACACACACACACACACACACACACACACACACACACACACACACACACACACACACACACACACACACACACACACACACACACCTGTCCATGTGTGTGAAAAATGAAAAGAAGGGGGGAAAAAGAGGTCCGACGTCAGTGAAATTGTTAAACAACCATTCTTCATGATGAATATCAGATGTTACTGAAACTATATGTCCTTCTAGGCAAAACGTACATTGAAGGCTCAGAAACTTCAAGAGGAGCTGGCCTCAGGAAAGCTTTCAGAACAAGTGGTGAGTATTTTGTGATGGGCTTATCATCTGTGTGTGCAACCAATAAGCTTAAACCTGCATGACTGCACATTACCTGTGACTTTTTCATAAATTGTGTATAAGTACAAAGTTGATTTGTATACTAACAGTGAGGATGTTTTAGCAGTATGAAAGTATGTCAGGTTCAGCAGGGTCTTTTTATTATCTGAAAGTCCTAATTACATAGTTAGTCTGTTTAAAAAAAGACACAAGTCCATCCTGTTCAACCAATAAAGTCACTAATCTAGTCAGGTTTTTTTTATCTATTTTTAGGAGAAGAAAGGTTTGAATTTCTGTCAAGTTTGTATTGCATTCTGACTCTTCTGGGAAAATTTAACCTCACTTCCTGATACTAGGACAAGAAATTAGGGGAAATAGGAATCGCTGGTACAGAAAGACACAGTAAATACTGTACAGAGATTCTAACCTTTACTAAATAGTTGGTTGCTCTCTCTGTCTGCATCGGAGAAGCTTTCCACCACCTCTCTTTCTAGAAGTCAGGGTATCACAAGGACAGAAGTGAGTGGAGTTCTCTTCAATGGACACACAGATGGCAGTACTGTATAAACCTAACCCTTCTCCTTCTGTCAAAAGCTAGCTAGAGTTGGGCTTTAATGTTATCTAGGTTTTCAGTTAGTTGTATGTGTGGGGTGTGTGTGACAAATTTAAAAGATCTACACTTATTGTTTTTACTTATTTCTCTGACAGTAGCAAATA